>NW_027598387.1:0-46136 GCF_964194155.1 Cetorhinus maximus | reverse complement strand
ACAGCATCTGCAGAGAGGAATACAGTTAACGTTTCGAATCCGTATGACTCTTCATCAGAACCATTCTGATGAAGAGTCATACGGACTCGAAACGTTAACTGTGTTCCTTTCCGCAGATGCTGTCAGACCTGCTGAGTTTTTCCAGCTATTTTTGTTTTTGTTTCAGATTTCCAGCATCCGCAGTATTTTGCTTTTAAGCCCGAAAATTAATCTTGTTCAGGCCTAGGGCGGAAAGGGGGGGTAAGTGCCTCCATCAGCAGCCTCCTTTTAATGTCGAGCACCCCCCCAAAAGGTCTGACACCTGTGGGGGCCCTCTTCCCCACCACCCCCCTAGGATCCCCACTTACACCCCAATTACCCCCTCTGTCCACTGCCTCTCGGCCTCACCAACTCTCACCGCCCTGAGACCCCCAAAACTTAGTTGGTCCTGGACTCCTCGGATTTAGACTGTGGGGACTGCTTGCAGTCCCAGTCCTGACCATTGCAGCTTCTGGTGCTGCAGCGCCAAGTGAGCTGCCAGCCAATCCCAGTTTGTGTTTTTCTTCCTCTCCCTCCCCCAGTTTGTGTTTATCTTTCTTTGCTTTCCCCAGTTTGTGTTTTTCTTTCTCAGGTTATTTCCAGGAGATTTCTGTTAGCCCCAATGACATCCTATTCAGAAACAGTAGCAAATCAATGCTTCAGAATAGCAGGTAGACAGGTTGCTTGCAAGCCAAGGTGCTGCACACATCCAAGGACCATATCTTCAGAGTCACCAGTAGCAATGTTTGGGAGATCAATCATCCTTTCCAGTGGACTCCTACCAAATGCAGGAGGTTGGGGAACCCGATATGCTGCTACTGATTTACAATTCGAATTGTTACAGAATCTGCTGAATAAATAATTGTTTGCATAAGCGTTTTAGACCAGTCGGTGGCACTATTGTAAAAGCTATTTAGAATTCTTCTGACCATCTTTAAGTTTGCAATATTTAGCAGTGCAAGTATACATAGGATTTAGATAAATTAATTGAGCCAAATAAAATTGTTGACGACATTATATAATTTATACACAGTAAAACAGAAGGTCAGGAAACTGATAGGAGCAAGATCAATGTGTATATTAGAAGAAAATCACAAATCTGTTAAACATAGGGTGACTTATAAAATTGTGATATATCCAACTGGGTTATAGTTTTAAATCATAGTAACTGAAAATAATTCCAAATGAGTGAAGCTTGATAGGTATACTGAAAAAAAGTAAACCTGTTAAAATTAGTATTGAAATGTTTTAGTTTTATGTCTGACAGAGGTAAAGTAGAAATAACAGTTACTAAATGGCTTTGGTATCTAAAACAGTTTTAAAACATTTGAAGAAGGGCAATCTAATTGGCTCAGAAGTAAATTGCTTTTGCATTCTTAGGCAGCAATGTGGATAATTTCCTTAATGTTTTGAAAAAAACGAAGGGGAAAATATGCTCAGTTCTGATTTGTGAACTGTATATCAGTCAGGAATTCTTTTTATAACACGTTATTCTGAGCTTCTATTTAACCAATTCTTTTGGGATTACGTTCTGCACCTCTTCCTATTATTCTGTGAAAATCATAGCTGAGTTGTCTTTATTATTATCTTTAATGTATTAAAAGCCTTAGGGGTAATTTTAAACTGATGGAAATCAGGCAGGTCTGAGTCAGGCACCTGCATGACTAATGGTCCTTTGAGGATTGAAAAATTGGGCAGGGTGTAAATTGGGTAGCTAACCCAATTCCTTCCATTTTCCACTGTGTGAATTTGGTTAAATTACCCCCAATGTGTCTGGCACATGCCTCCTGTTTATATCACTGTTAGTTCCTGTATCATGATTTGTTTGTAATGCTATAGTGTTACACCATATCAATCATACTATTGCCATAACTCTTCACTTTTTAAATTTATTTTAATCATGTTCATTCAGTCCTCATCTGGACAGATTCACCATTGGCAATTAACTATTCCTTGGTGCATTCTCCATGGCAATGCTTCTACCAATCAGAGTCCACTTGCCAAACAATCAACACCTTTCTCTCATGCAGTATAAATTGTTGTTCCCTTTGACATTTGGTATTCTTGTGAATCTGTCCTGATGAGTGCAAGACGAAAAGCTTCGACAGCATGTCTTTTTTCTCAGCAATACTCAAGTTCTGTACTATCAAATGACTATTTATTTATTTACCAAGCATTGGATGGAGTCAATCATGTTCTGGAGTCCATTGAGCCTCAATTTCAAGTCTAATTGCAAATGCAACATCCATTGTTCATGGGCAACTCTCGCCAGCCCAGCTTTCACAGCCTCATACCCATCTTCTTATTTTGCTGTCCTTTCTTTGTGAGTCTTTGTAGCTGAGTTTCTGTGTGAAGAACTAGGGCAGCACTATCACCACAGAGGAGTTCTCTGATCAAGGCATGCTACATTTTTATCTCCATTTTCAGCCTGGAGAGATTGTAGAGCTTGCATCTGACCTGGTAAGCAAGCAAACTCCTTCCATGCAGGGAAGGCAATGATCCAGAGAATGGAGAAGATCCTTTAATTCCCTGGTGCCACCTCAGAAACAGAAATAGATTTTTAAAATTTCCTTCCATTCTCTCCCTTCTACATGCTCCCGTTCACCACAGCCTTCCTGCCACCCCCGCCCCCACCATCAAGAAGCTGTGTCATATTGTGACATCCACAGGATTGTTATGTTAACTATTTTGTCACATTTCTAAATCATGTTGTAAATATCCATTTTTTTTCCCCAACAGTAAAGTTTTTTAAAATAACGTTCCAAGAACTTTGTTAGTGAGGCAGGCACAGTGAAGGCCAGAGGAACAAGACGCTTGTTGGCATGGCAGAAGGAAGATCCTGGGTGACCTCAAGGTTCAGTGATAATTCCCTGTATGTTCCCCCCCCAGGCTACTTGGGAATGGTCCTCTTCCCCAGAGACTGAAGGAGGAGATCCCCCTACCTAATCAAGCAAGCCTGGACAGAGATCACAGAGGGGGTCAACAGCCACGAGGTCATCAGGAGAACATGGTTGCAGTGCCACAAGCACTTCAACGACTTTTTCCATTCTGCCAAAGTGAGTAACCCACACCTCAGTACCCTTAGGGGTTGACAAATGGATAAGTGTGAGGGTGTAGCTGTTAGGGAGAGAGCGCCCACCCAGTCAGTGGCTGAACACCTCCTATGAAAAGAACGGATACATCTCAGTCAGTGGTGACCCTTGCAAGATTGCTCCAAAGTGGTCTAATGACAGTTGTATTCCAGTGGTCCCAAAGTGAACAGAGTGCCACCCGATTAGACATTGTGCCTGTTATTGTGGGGCAATTAACATTTCTCTTCCTTGTTACTGCAGGAGAAGAGAGCCTACAATGCGAAAGACAGAACCCAAACTGGCAGCAGGGTGCCATTTCTTGCTCTCCTGCCTATGGAAGAAGAGGTTCTGGAGTTGGCAAAACAGCATGACGGCTGCTTCATTGCAGATGATGATGCAGGAATACAAGTGCAAGAAGGTGAATAGCTTCATGATCAGGCGCAAGGGAGGCTTGGGCCAGCACGAGGGTTGCTGTTCCTGTGTCTTCCCCTGTATGTACATCAATCTGAACACCAGCTGATTTTGGAGACTCATATTTGGAAGGGAAATATCCTTTGATCTTTCTGTTCTCTTCCACAGATCAGCCGCAGGAACAGAGAGCAGCAGTGCCCCTGCAGACAGCTGTCCATCTCTGAGCAGGAGGAGGGTGCTTCAGAGGATGCAGTGTTACATCATTTCGACCCACCCAAACACTCCACCAACGCAAATACTTCCACATCGGTGTGTAGGTGTTCGCATTTAGATGCGGGCTCACGACATGATGAGAACATCACACATGGGCCTGCGCAGCTGTCAGAGGCTGAGACAGCTGAAGTCACTGGCTTTCAAAGGGGTGTGAGAGACCAGGCCGATGCTGAGTCCCAGACTGTGGACTTGCCTCTGGAATCATCAGTAAGGCAGAAGATGCTCGAAGTTCAGCGTGAAGTGTGTGAAGATCAGACGGAAATTCCAGAGGCTATGTGTGTTCTAGCTCGGAAAATGGAGGAATCCATCCAGGCCATGAATGCTGCCATTTCTCTCTTGTCTGCATGTTTGGCCTTCTCCATTGAGAGACTGGTGACTTTTCTGGTAAGCCAGATCCTGAAGGTCAGTCGGTGGATGTCAGAGATATGCAGAGACCAGGAAAACATTGCCTTGTCCATGAGCTCCATTCAGCAGTGGCAAGGTCAGAGGGTGACGAGGTGCCTGGCATCTCCTACAGCCCCTCTTCCATCTCAGGTTAGCAGGGAGGGACAAGTGTGCCTTGCGAGGGAGGAGATGATGCCTTCCACATCTGGTGGCTCCTTTCAGGGCACTTGTTTTGTGGACAGTGGCTTCTCAGTCCCTCTGCCAGTGGTACACACAGCCTCAAGTTGCCACGACAACAGAGGAGGCTCCTGAACTTGTGCAGGAGCGCCCCCCACCCCCACCTCCCCACCGGTATACCGGGGCCTGCCAGGCCTCAAACAAGCAGATGTTGCCTGCCAAGGTCACCCCAGCCTCAGGGCAGCAAGCTCAGCAGCCTGCCTCATAAAAGAAAGGGCAGTAGATGCACTAGGGCTTCATGAGTGAATAAAAAGTACAGGTATTGCCACTTGCGTAATAAGGCTGTTATTCATTTCATTGACCATTTCCATTTATTGTTGGGGGCCCTTTGGAAGGTCAAGAATACCATGGCTTGCCCCAAGAGCTGTTTGGGAGGGACTATAGTGTTTGTGGTCATCTTTTTTCACTGTGTGGAAGTACCAGGCAGCACTGGCAAAGGAGCCTGATCTGATCAATGGTGGCTCAGGTCACCACATGACTGATGTTGTATTTTCCCTCTGTTCCTGTGCCAAGGTTCCTCACTGGAGTCAGTAGCCATCTCTTTAAAGGGTAACCGTTATTGCCAAGAATGCAACCATGAAGATGTTGGGTGGAGGGGGCAATAGTAAAAAGCTTGGGCACCTAGGAGTGCCTGAGTATGTAAGTGCTGTGGCTGCTTCCAAGGTAACATGCACACACCTGTAGGATCTGTCATTGGTGGTTGCAGACCAGTGAATGGAGTGGAATCCCTGTTAATGAAGGATGTTGGCTGGCTTGTGGGATGGCCAGATGTGTGAAGTCTATCATGCCTTGCACCTGGAGGAATCCAGTGATGCCCAAATCCTTTGGCTCTCTCAGACTGGCTGTCCAGATCAGTGTGATAATGGATATATTGGCTGGCCCCCTTGAAGAGGACATCAGTCACCTCCTTGATGGAATAATGTACTGCTGACTGGGAGATGCGACACATGTCTCCACTGGGCTCCTGAAATTAAGTGGAGGAGTAGAAATTAAGGGCCAGGGTGAGCTTCACCAGCATCCTATGGGGCTCAGCTTGCCTGTCATCATTTTACAAAGATCTGTGATGTCCATTCGGGAGTCTCCAGCGACACTGCCGCTCTACCATCTGGAGGGAGCTCATCCTTTGTCTTGTACACTCTTGCGACAGGGTACCCTTTGCTCTGGGCTGGAGCCTGCTCACAGTCCCTTCTGCAGCCTTCTACAGCTTTCATGCCCCGAGGCTGCCCCTGCAGGTGACCAAGAGCTTGCTGTTGTCCTGTGGCTGCAGCTCCCTCTCTCTAGTGGGCTCCCCCTTGCTGGAGGATCTGCCTCCTGAGTGGACAATGCCTATGGCAGGTAGACTCTGCTGGTTTCAAGGATCACTCCTCCCAGATGGTTCTTTAATCACCCCACCCCCTCTCATCCTCTTTCAATACACTCACATGCCAGTAGCCGGATGGAGGCTCAGCTCCAAGCCCTGGCATCTGAACTCCCCCTCCTTGCTCTAAAACATTCTGGCCCCGCTGTCCTGGCCTTCCTGTGAAGGCACACTGCCTCATCTGACATCTGCTGGATGCAGCACTGACTTGAGCTGCCACCTCATTGCCACCCTGAGGTACCAGCGGGGTCTGATGCTCCGTGGGTCCCTGTGCACTTTGTGCAAAACTGGAAAGGCTGGTAAAATCCTGGTAAATTGCCGCTTTAATTGCCTTAAGCAGCTTTTCTCAGCATGCCATTCCCACTTGATTTGCGCCAGGATTTTCTGGTGGTCGGGTGGGCTTGGTAGGCAGGCCCGGGAGTGGCTGCAAACACTACTTCCGTCCGTGATTGGGGCCCGACTGCGATTTCATGCTGGCGCGCCAATTAAGGCCCAGCGTGAAACGTGCGCTCCGGTGCTGCCTGTTGGGGGGGGGAGGGGGGGGTGTTGGGGAGGATGAGCACGGAAGTTTGTGCATGCGTGCGAGTGCACGCAGGGAAAGCTCCCTGAGGCACAGAGCTGCTTCAGGGAGATGAAGAGTTTTGAAAATTAAAAATGAAAGTTTTTAAAATGTTAATAACATGTCCCCTCATGTGACTCTGAGCAGGGACATGTTAGAAATTAGTTTGAAAATTAAAAATTATTTTTTAAATGACTGATCGAAACATCATTCCGCCCACGGATGAGGTTTTGCAAAATATCCAAAGGTCGCTTGGCCTTTCCGCTTGCCCGCTAACTGTAAGGTTGGACGGGCAGCGAAAAATTTCATTTAGTTAGATCTTTAATAGCCTGTTAATTGTCAGTGGGCACACTGCTGACTCCCACGTGTGCCCGCTGACCGAAATATTGCGGGAGTGTGTGATGACGTTGGGACGCTCGCCCGACTTCATCGCGCATCATTTTACGCTTGTTTGGGTTGGGCGTGCGCCCGCCCGAGAGCGAAAAATCCTAGCAGTCTATCCCTCATAAAAACGGTTTCTTGATGTGGCGATACCACCCAATGTGATTTTACCTCCCTCCCCAACCTTCAAGGCTGTCCACAAAGCGGCCTGAAAACCCTCGCCTTCGTTTAGCTGTGTGGTGATAGTTACAAAATGGCAATGTTTGAACAATTTTATAACAAACAATAAGGGAAAAACAAAAGTAACTGAAAAATGATACTGAAATACCCTCCAAATGCCCTTACTAATGTTCTTTCTGATCAGTTAAAATCTGTTTACATAATCAACACAGTCCCTCACAGATCGTGACGTTGCAGCCAGTTAACTCTACAGAGTTGATGAGATTGTGGAACTTACTGCCATACAGAGCAGCTGAAGATGCATTTAAAGGGAGGTTTGATGCATGCATAAGCGATAACAGGGCAGGGTGTGAAGAGGTAGTTTGAGTGGGAAAGGTTAATGTGGAATATACACAAATTGCACAGACTAAATGTGTCTGATCATATGCTATAGATGTTTTGTAACTCGAACTACCTTTACCTGAGTGCAGGTTATCACTGTGTGTTAATGCTCTGTCTTTCTCAAACAACGGATTGTAAGAATTCAATAAATCATCTTCAAATAGCCTTCCACAATTTTACATTACACGACTATTGGCACATCATAGAAGCCCTGAAAAAACTAAAATAAGATTTTTAAAATGGCACCTCAAAGGCTGCTATTCCATTTTTGAAAACAAAAATCATTTCTCCTTTAAATGCTCCATTTATCACTACAATAAAACCTTGAGTTGCATTCGGAGGATTTTTTCCCAGAGGTAAATTAGACTGAGAAACACAAGACAGCTTTTTGCCCAGAGCAGCTCAGTCAGATGCAATTGAGGAGTTTGTGAGCCTGAAGAGTTTCAGTTGTGATATCTGCAGCTGGGAATGACTTACTGCAAAGATTATTTGCCCATTAGCCAACTTTTTCCCAACATGATCGTGCCATTAATCATCACCTGATGAATAAGTCAGCACCAAATAAATGCGCTCTTTCCTGTGTGACTCTAATCTCCATGAATAATAAAGCACAACATAAGTGTACATTCTATTTTCTTTAAACAAAGTATAGACAAACACAAGTCAAACTATTCTTTCATAACACTTTTCATCCACTGGGTGGTTACATCTGTCCTGTTTTCATTTATTATAGTTCTTCTCCTTGGTACAACCTGAGGGCCAGCATGGATGGTTGGCTGCTCATGCTGGGTTAAAAGGGTCATTAGAATTCAGATGAGCCTCCAATCATGTCAGCTGGCTCCTGGCAGAGGAGTATCTCTGGAGTAGCCTAATGGGTAGCCTAATGTTACCTCCTATATTATACTGCATACTGCTCTAGGTGGAAAGGCTGGAGGCCTGCCATGTGTTGCCACCTTGATTGATAACAGTTACTGGCAGGTGGAAACCAGCCATCACCAATCCACTGAGCCCTGAGTTTATGTCCACTTTGAACAGTGGGATATCTGGTTGAATGGTAGCTATCAGATCCTGAGAGACCTTGAAGTTGCAGCATGTGCTGCGACCACCATGGGTTGGAGGTTATTAAGCAGGCGCTGGGATTCTTTCCCCTATTGCTACCAGAGTTATAGTCCATGTCTCTGTGTAATCGGAAGCACTGAATGATCCTTGGCTGCTTCTTAGGTGGATGCTGCCATGAATGAAAACTGTAGACTCCAAGTGTCACAGTTATCAGCTGTGCATCCTCAGAGATTGACCTCAGAGTCTGGATGCAAATACAACATTTCCTGAATATGCTTCATTCTGTGTCCCATGATTCCGAAGCCATCAGCTCTGCTGAGAGGTTGCACAACCACAGATTCATGGTGCTCAATTTTATTTCATTTTCTTACATTGAGTTATCTTCCAGCACCTATTTTTATTTTATTAGGAGTGTGTGTCTCACTGGCAAGGTACCACCATTGAGAAGGAGGTACTGCAACTTGACAACTGTGTGGCTTGCTAGGCCATTTCTGAGGACAGTTAAGAGTTAACCACAATACTGTGTGTCTGGATTCATATGTAGAACATAAGAACATTGGTGAACCATGTGAGATTTTACAAAAATCCGTTAGTTACACGGTCACCATTATCGATTCTAGTTTTTAAATTCCAGACTTATTAAACTAACTGAGTTTAAATTCTCCAGTGCTGTTGTGGGAACTCATGTCTCCAGGTCATTAATCAGGCCTCTGAATTATTTTCCCTGTAATAAAACCACTATGCTACCATTCCTGTTTGAATACCTCCATGGAACATAGGAACATGAGTAGGACATTTACCCTCTTAAGCCTGTTGCACCATTTAGTGAGACCAAGGTTGATCTGTGACTTAATTCCATACAGCTGCCTTTCTCTCATTCCCTTGGTTAACAAAAACCTATCATTTTCAATTTTAAGTTTATCAACAATTGATCTCGCATCAATTACTGTTTTTTAAAATTCATTTGCGGGATGTGGGTTTCGCTGGCTGAGCCAGCATTTATTGCCCACCCTTAGTTGCCCGTGAGAAGGTGGTGGTGAGCTGCCTACTTGAACCACTGCAGTCCATGTGGTGTAGGTACACCCACAGTGCTGTTAGTAAGGGAGTTCCAGGATTTTGACCCAGAGACAGTGAAGGAATGGCAATGTATTTCCAAGTCAGGATGGTGAGTGACTTGGAGGGGAATTTCCAGCTGGTAGTGTTCCCATCTATCTGCTGCCCTTGACCTTCTAGATGGTAGTGGTCGTGGGTTTGGAAGGTGCTGTCTAAGGAGCCTTGGTGAATTCCTGCGGTGCATCTTGTAGATGGTACACACTGCTGCTACTGTGCATCCGTGATGGAGGGAGTGAATGTTTGTGGAAGGGGTGCCAATAAAGAGGGCTACTTCATCCTGGATGGTGCCAAGCTTCTTGAACGTTGTTGGAGCTGCAATCATCCAGGCAAGTGGAGTGTATTCCATCACACTTCTGACTTGTGTCTTGTAGATGGTGGAGAGGCTTTGGGAAGTCAGGAGGTGAGTTACTCGTCGCAGGATTCCTAGCCTCTGACCTGCTCTTGTAGCCACGTTATTTATATGGCTAGTCAAGTTCAGTTTCTGGTCAATGGTAACCCCCAGGATATTGATAGTGGGTGATTCAGCGATGGTAATGTCACTGAACATCAAGGGGCGATGGTTAAATTCTCTCTTGTTGGAGATGGTCATTGTTTGGCATTTGTATGGCCTGAATGTTATTTGCCACTTGTCAGCCCAAGCCTGGATACTGTCCAGGTCTTGCTGCATTTGGACATGGACTGCTTCAGTATCTGAGGAGTCAAGAATGGTGCTGAACATGGTGCAATCATCAGCGAACATCCCCACTTCTGACCATATGATGCAAGGAAGGTTTGCAGAAGAGAGTTCCGAACTTCTACCACTCTGTGTTGTAGAAGCTGTAGACGTGTTTCCTAATTGTACTCCTGAAAGATCTGGGGCAGAATTTTTTGCTGAGCGGGCGGGCGCGAGGGTGAGCTTCCCGATATAATTTGGGCGTGAGTGGGGGTCAGAGTTGGAGCCGCGCCCACCATCAATTGCGAGGCCAGTTAAGGCCATTAAAAAAGCAATTAAGCTGCATTTTACATTGCCCATGTGATTTTGGGCTCATTGCATGGGCAAAACAGGCAGATGGGCAGCCGACAATTTGCTAAACCTCACCCAAGGGTGGGATAAAAAGGGCCGGCAGCATTGCCGGTATGAGTAGTGAGGTGTTTTGGAGATAGTTTGCTGCTGGTTGCTTATTGGCACTTGACAGCTTCATCTCTGTTTGGGGCTTCATTCTTAGCATTTCCGGGCTTCATTTCAGGACTCATTGGTGTTTCCAAGGCCCCCAGAGGATTTAGACTGTGTGGACAGCCTTCTGTTACCCTGGTAATGGGGATTGTGGTCTCCGCTGGTGGCACCTCCTCTGAGGAGAAAGAGAGGGGCAGAAGGCAGAGGAGGCCAGGTGTCCAAATGCAACCTCCAGGGGAGGGACCTATGGGAGGAGAGGTGCAGGTACCAGGGCGCAGGGCCAGTAGGAAGTCCAAGGCAGAAGGGGCTGCAGAAGACACAACTATCCTGCTGCCAGGGTTTACAGGCGGCGATGCAGCTACCTCAATATGTCTGAGGTGCAATGCCAAAGGAGGCTCCGCCTCTCCAGGGAGACAGTGACCTCCATTTGTCAGATGATTGGGTCTGAGATCAGCTCCAACTGTGTGGGTGGACACCCCATTCCATGGCTCTGAAGGTCACAGTGGCCCTCAGCTTCTATGCCTCCGGCTATTTCCAGGGCTCAGAGGGGGATCTGTGTGGAGTCTCACAATCAGCTGTCCACGGTTGTGTCAAGCTGGTGAAAGAAGCTCTGCTCTGGCAGGTACTGACCTTTATTTTTTTACTGTACGATGAGGCCAGACAGGCAGAGTGTGCCAGAAGCTTTGCAGCGATTGCTGGGTTCCTCCCATCATGCCCAGGGTGTCATCAACTGCACACATATGGCCATCAAGGCGCCAGCGGGTCAGCCAATGCCTTCGTCAACAGGAAGGGCTTCCACTCCATGAACATGAAGATAGTGTGTGACCACATGATGCATATTCTGCAAGTTTGTGCAAGATACACTGGCAGCTCCCGTGATGCTTACATCCTTAGAAACTCCCAGGTGCCAAAGCTCTTAAGTGCTCCAGCCCGACTGGATGGTTGGCTGCTTGGTAACAAGGGCTATCCGTTGAAAGGGTGGCTCATGACACCTCTCTGCCACGCAAGAACAGAGGCAGAGCAGTGTTACAATAGGAGTCATGCCTCCTCAAGAGTGGTGGTAGAGAGGACCATAGGCCTTCTCAAGTTGTGCTTCCGATGGCTGGACGATTCAGGGGGTGCACTACAGTACCCCACAGAGCGCGTGTCACTGATAATGGCTACATGCTACGCTGTCCATAATCTGGCACTGACAAGGGTGTTCCCATTGGAGGAAGAGGATTTTGATGCAGCTGCATAGGCCACAGAAGATGAATCCAGTAGTGAGTCAGAAGAGGAGAGTGTTGAGGAGAATACTGAGGGCATGCAGGCAGAACTAGGTAACCTCCAGAGACAACAGGGACGCCTTGATCCAACACTCCTTCAGCTAGGCTGCCAAAGATCTGCTTGCACCTCATGCCAGGGCTGCCACCTCCATCCTGGATATCTGAAATGACCCTTTCATTTGCACCCAAAGTCCACTCAATGCCCGTACAATAAAATATCCAGGGACTCAGGTCCAGCATTACATACTGGCATACCCTGCACCGGAAAGAAAAATGGTAAAGCATACTCAGGCCACCAGAACCAAAGCAAATTTAATGTTATTGTCACATTGAAAGCATAATGACATTACCATTACTGGTGTTGATGTCCACACCAGCAGGCATATAAACCAACGTAAAGGAATAGAAAATCACCCACGAACTGTCCCTCTTGTGCTCATGGTGCCTTTATCTTACATTTGTGAGTGCTACGTTTTGGTGCCCCCCCGCTTGCTGGCGCTGGCATTGGAGACAGCCGGCTGACTCTGCTGTCTTGTTGGCCTTGATGACCTTGGCGGTGCCTGGTTCAGAGAGCGGGTGTGACGCAGGTGCAAATGGAATGCGGTGGTCCTCTGGCATCAGAGGTCCAGAGAGTGAGTGTATGTTGGCGAATCTGAAAGGGAGAACAAGGACATGTCATTAGTTTAAGTCATCACACTGTCACTGTGCATGCCAGGCACCCTGGTGAGACAATGGAGATCTGCATCATGGTGCCATCGTCTTTCAATGATCAATGGGGACTCCAGGTTTGAGGCTCCCATCAATGAAGAGACTAAACTAGAATGGTTGTGCAATCCAAAAGTCTCACCTCTGTGCACTGTACTCTTACTTTCGTCTGGCACCCCCACAGGTCCTCGCCCAGTTGCAGGTGGAGTGTGCCAGCTCTCCAGCTCAAGGGCATCCTGTTTGAACCTGGTGAGCAGCAGTAGGTTGGGCAGGCCTCCTCCTGTACATGACCCCTCTGCTTGGTTATGGCTTGTCTTCTCCTGAAAAGACAGAAGAACATTGATTAATCCGCTCTCTAGCTGCAGCGCCATTGCAGCCTGGCCAACCCCAGCTGAGGAACACCTCGCAGGGCACACCTGAGTCATGGCCCTCAAGCCGCAAGACACTCAGTCCAAGCAGCCAGTGTTCACTCCCTTGGCCAGCTTTGGCGCCATTGGCAGTTGGCACTCACACTCTAGCACCCCTGAGGTCCACGGGGGAAGGCCACATCTTAACACTTCTGCACACTGACCCATGCCAACACAGTCCTCACCCTTCTTGAGCGCAGCAGGTCATTGAACCTCTTCCGACACAGCACCCATGTGCACTGCACCGCATCATGACTGTTAACCAGGGCTGCCACCTCCTCCCATGCCCTCTTGGTGAGGTGCAGTGGCCTCCTCCTCCCATCTCTGGAGACGAAGGTGTCTGCCTGGCAGCCACCTCCTCCAGGAGGACCGCAAGGCACTCATTTGAAAAGCAGGGGGCCAAGTGCCCACCCAACCTGCCCTCTCGCCTGGCATCTACAGCCGCACTCGATTCCATCACTTTGCTAACGCAGGACAGACGTTCTTCTGTGGCAGCCTTCCAGGGGCTGCCTGGGACGTTTTTAAACCGACCATCGGGTCGCCATTGGACCCTTCCCTTCCCGACAATTGAGGAACCGCGTTTCACGATTGGACAGGCCTTATTGGCCCACCAACGTGAAATCGCGATCGGGGGCCAATCATGGTTGGCGGCCCGTTTCCCAGCCTCTCCCGGGCCCACTAACAGCGCCCGTCCGCTGAACTCAAAATTTTGCCCCTGGTTCCAATATTTAGACTATGCTCCTTGATCCTAGGTTCCCAAACCAGTGGGAATCATTTCTCTCTATGACTCTATCTATTCCCTTTAATATCTTGAACATTTCACTCAAATCATCCCTTAATGACCTATAGTCCAGGAAATGCCACTCTAGTTTGTGTAATCTTGCTCCATAATGTAACTCTCAGGGTTCAGGAATCATTCTGGCAAGTCTACACTGCACTCCCTCCAAGGCCAATACATTCTTCCAAAGATGGGGTGCCCAAAACTGCTCACAATAATCCAGCTCTAGTCTAAAGAGGCTATTGCATGGCTGAAGTATAAGAAAGAAAGACAGGTTGATAATTTGCCTTCAATTCCATGTGCTTCAACTTTAACTAACAGTCTCTTCTGAGGGACTTCATCAAATGCCTTCTAAAAGTTCCTATAAATAATAAATAACATCCATTGACATTCCCCTGTGCACTACTTTAGACATCTCTTCAAAACATTAAATCAGACTTGTCAGGCATGACTTACCCTTTACAAATCCATGCTGGCTTACTTTGATCAGCTGAAAATGTTCAAGGCGTTAAGTCACTCTATCCTTAATTAATGGGTGAAGTTTTCTGTTTCTCGCTCTAAAGGCTGAATTTTACTGCCTTCAGGGAGCTCTCTTGCAGCGCTCACCCGCGCCCACAGTGATGCCATCACCCGCCCTTTTCCTGCCCTCACCCTGGCAGCGCTGAGCATTTCACCACTGAAATTGCGGTTGGGGGCCAATCGTGGTCGGCGGTCTGTTTCCCAGCCACTCCCAGGCCTGCTGATGGGTTGTGCCCGCCAAAGTTAAAATTCAGGCTCATGTGTGGAGATGGGGCCAGAAGTCAGCATTGAGCCTGCTCCTTAGTGGGTGCGATAAACTTCTGCAATCACGCGCCTCTCAGCTCATTATCTATTCATGAATGTGAAACGCAGTGAATCTGGAAGCGGGGCGAGCAGAAAGTCGATGCCAGCCCCGCAACCTGATGGCATTGAAGGTCTAGGCGCCTTATTTAAAGGGCACTGGGACAGGTATTCATTGTCTGTGACCAAAGAACACCTTCTCTTCATCACTGAGCACCACCTTTGGAGGTTGAACACCATCACCAGCACCCCCCACCCACCACCGCCACCTGACCCCTGCAGATAGACGCCTGTCACCAGACAGTGTGTGGCCCCATGTTTTATTGACACCTCACTGCAGATCCTCCTCTAGGCAGTCCGGAAAGGGAAGATGTCTTCTTTCCCAGAGATGGCCATAGCAGCCAACCCGCCAGACCAAGGCGGCCTGGACAGAGGTAACAGTGCAGGTCAGCGGCTGTGGGGCCCACAGGAGTACCTGGCTCCAATGCCACAAGAGGATGAATGATCTGCTTCATGTCACCCGGGTAATTGCCACTGTTTATTCAATGCAAAGTCACACATATAGGGGCATGAAGCATTGTAAATTTGCAACTGCAGAAGATTGTCATCAGGAGATTGGATGGCAGACATCCCCATCAGATGCATCATGTGGGCTGAATGTGTGTGAGTTAATTAATAATCCGAATGTTGCACGGCATTGTTAGTGGGTCTCACACCTGTGCCAGAGTTTAAAATAAAAGCAAAAAATTACTGGGAAAACTCAGCAGGCTGGGCCTATTTGTGGAGAGAAACAGAGTTAATGTTTCAGGTCTGTGACCTTTCATCAGAACTATGAAAAGTTTGAGATGTAATAGGCTTTGAGCAAAGGGTAGATGGGACAGGACAAAATCAAAAAAAGGTGGCATAATTTAAACAGGACAGAGAAATCCCAGTTACACATACCTGGTGATCATGTCACTGACATGGGCCCACAGCTGGCAGAGGAAGTGACAGCCGAGGACACTCAGAGCATTGGTGGAGATCAAGCCCCTGCTGAGCCCCATGCAGATGATGAGCATCTGGATTTGGCCATAAGAGACCTCTTGGAGATGCAGAGACAGGCAGGGGAACATCAGGCAGAGATACCAGAGGTCATGCACAGACTGGAACGAAGGCTGGAGGAGTGCATCCATATTCTGTCTAATGTTGTGGCTCTGTCATGCGAGTGCTTGGCTGCCTCCAGGGAAAGGGTGGCAGCTGCCTTGGGGACCCAGGTTCAGCAGAACACGCAGTGGCTGCTAGTGGCTGTTGGGACCTGCACTCCATCGCTCCAACCATGGGTGCAGTGCAGCAGTGGCTAGACGAAAGGAAGACGAGGCACCTCAACATCGCTCCAGGTGTACCATCTCCTCGAGGAATCAGCAACGTGCCATTAGGTACCCACAGAGTGGAGGAACACCAGCCAGGCACCCTGCTGGCTTCATTCCAGGGCATTCCAAGGGTGCCCTGCCACCCCCCACCCCCTTCAAACTACCAGCACCCCATTGCCACCAGCAGGCCAGGTGGGGAATGGTGCACCACACCAGTACCTGTGCAAGAGACCCTCAATAGGCCAGAGCCCTCTAGGCCTTAGGCCAGCAGAGGATGCCCATTAAAGTTGTCATAGTCAACAGGGCTGCCTCCACCTCAGATATGGATATCGGGGCTGCACCTAGGCATGGCAATAGAAAAAAAAAGATAATAAATTTTGAAGAGGCATAGGTGGCTCAGGTGTCCAATCACTGTATATATGATTTACACTTCTAAATATATGTTTAATTGCACTGTGTTCAGGTTTGCTGTATTTTCATGATGCTGCTAGTTGCTGCAATGATCACAGTGAATTGAGGGCATTGCATTTCATTCCCAATCAGATTCCGATGATGGGTTTCTAACAATACACCATTTATTGTCTCACATCATCAATAGTGTCATCATTGAGTATTCAGACATGAGTATATTTCAGCCTTGGCCATCATTCATGAATGTGCAGCCCAGGCACGCATCAGGCAACCCAGCAGGTATTGTTCACCCAATTTTGTGCCCTCTGAGAATGCTGTCTGTGCAGCATTTGCAGTCAAGTCATTGTCGGTCCTGCTGATGTCTTGATGTGAGCTATGAGGAGGATGCAAAAAGGCCTCAAGGGGAGTTAGGCAGGCCAACTGAGTGACCAGGAACATGGCAGTTAAAGTATGAGGGTCAAAAGCATGAGGCTGTTCACTGTGGTCTGAGGAATAGCAAATAAGAATCTTTCCTAGACGGTGAGATAATGAGAAGTGTGGACGACCAAACTGACCTGACTTGTTCAATAGTAACTATGCACTAACATGCAGGTGCAGCCAACAAGTTAGAAGGCAACTGGCAAGTTGCCCTTGATTGCAAAAAAGATTGAGTATCGGATTAAAGAGCTCTGGCAGCAGTTGACTAAAGCCTGGGTGAGACCTCACCTGGAGTATTGTCTGTCCTGTTCGTGTTCTTGCCATTGGAAGGATAGACCTCACATAAAGAAATTGCAATCAGGTTCACCAGACTTATGCCAGGGACTGGGGGATGATCCCATGAGATGAAATTACTGCAGCTCCTGACCTCGCTGGCATCTCAATGTTACAAGACCCATGAGTCAGGGAGCAAACCTGCTGTCGTGTGAGTTTCACCATAAAGAGGAGAACACAACTGAACATGGTTCTCATCCAGTTGCCTTGTGATTATTAGTGTATCCTTTTAGTCAGTCAAATTGTGCTCACCTTTGAACTCTACCCATCTGAAAAGCACCTTCTACCATTTTGAAGGATTGCACTTTCATAATAACAGTGTTTTTGAGGAGACATTTAAAAAATGGTGCACGTCACATTTCAAACACGCTCCACCAATTTCTACCCTTCCCCTGTCACCCACAATTTTCCCTCATCACCCTTGACTCATTCAATATAAACGTTCCTCTCCCCTCTGTCACCCTTGAACTTTCCCCCATTACCCTTGAACCTACAAAACTATCACCCTCTGCATGTGTTTTCTCCCCTCTGAGCATACACGCATCACCATCCCCAAGCCCATCCTGACTGTGACCTTTCCCATTATCCAAGACACCTGTTTTGTCCATTCCCTTGACCCCCCTCCCATGAAACCTTCAACTACCCAACTATTATCCTGGATCTGCCACCCTACTGCATCCACTATACCCTCTCACTGTGACTATTCCCTCTACTGCCCAATGCCCCCAGGTCAACCTCCAGGACCCCACCATAGACAGCACTAACCCTGCCCTTTAGGACCATCTCTCTACCACCATCCCTGTCCAGAATTCGCCTCACCCGCAGACCCAACAATCAAGGCCCTTCCCTCCATCCCATGTCCCTGCACCTTCACATTCCTTCATTGCTTCCCTCCTTGCCCTGGCAGCCTGGCTTCCTTCTCCGGACACCCTCCCACCCTATCCCACTGACCTTGCACCTTTGTCCGAGCTCAGTTCCACCCTTCCCTGCTACTCCTGCCTCCCTTGTCCAGCCTACTTGATCCTTGCCCAGTAGATTCCAACCTCTCTCCCATGGGCACCCTCTGTGCACCTTGGACCAACTGACACCAGAACTCAATCATTGCCTGCCATAAAATAATGCTCCTGAAAGAGGGCAAGGTAGTGGCGACTCATTCCAAAGTCCAAGAAGAAGTCTACCTCACCTGGTGCATGCCTCTTACATACTTCGGGTTTCTGAAGGCACGTTGTTCTTGCTCATTACTAACAAGATTGCAACTGTGAACGTAATACCGGCGGGCTGGGGTTTTAATGAGCATGCATGACATGCTAATGAATGCAAAAGAGCTTCCCAACCATCAGCATCGGGAAGGTCAACTGACTTAAAGGGTTCTTCTATCATTATGCCAGATGTTGAACCAGCCATCAGGAACCTGAATTTTGGCCCTCCCACCTTCCTCCCCACTCCAGCAGGGCCTGGAAGATTCCGCCCATAGATTCTTGTAATTTCCTGACAATAGAAGTTTGGCTAACTGGTCAATAAATCCCTGGTTTGTCTTGCTCAACTTTCTTAAATAACAGAGGGACATGCACAATTTTCCAATCTAAAGGAATGATTCCCACGTGGAGAGAACTTTGGAAGATTAAGGTTAGAACATCTGCAAAGTTCTCACCTACTTCTGTTAAAATCTGGAATGGAAACCACCTGGTTCTGGGGTTTTGTCACTCTTTAGTGCCTTTGTTTTTTTTATTATTCTTATTTTGCTTATGTTAATTTGGGCGAGTCCCTGTCCCAGATTCAATATTAGTTTCCTTTGCATATGACATGCTGAGCTCTTCTTCCATTGTAAATATTGATGCAAATTATTCCACATGTCCACCATTTCCTTATTTTCATTGACAAGATCACCATTATCCATTTTTAAGAAGTCCACTTTGCTCCTGACCACCCTCGTTTTTCTAATTGTAAATTATTTTGTATTGATTTTGATATCCTTTCAAAGCTTTCTTCATATACCCTTTTTGTCGCTCTGAGTATCTGTTTTGCTCCCCTTTGCTGTTCTTTGTATCTTTCCCAGTCACCAAGATCTGTGCAGCGCTTTGCATTTTTTATTCGCATTGTTCTTGTTTCTGACCTCTTTAGTTGTCCATGGCTGCCTTTATGGCAAGCAGAGCTCTTGCCCCTTGATTCTATACCACATTAAATTTTTTAACAACTCCTGCTGATAATAATAATTGCCAAGTTTACTGTGGACAGTCTTTGTTTCATCACATTGAAATCAGCCTTACCTAAATCTACAATCTGAGTAGCTGTTTCATGTTCCTCCCTGTCAAACATTATGTTGAATGCAATCATATTATGATTGCTACTAGATAAACATTTACATACCATTAAGCTGTTAATGAAATCTTGCTCATCACTCATTACTAAATATAATATGGCGTGATTTCTCTTGATTTCATAGCTGAGTTGTGCAGCATGCAGTGAACAATAGTGATGTGGTAGGATCTCACTGGATTGCATTGGAGCATGCTTTCAACCTGTCAAAACATTTAAAGCATCCCTCTGGATACCTACGATGTCTTCTATTATAATTCTTGTGGCTGCATATCTCTCATTGTAGCCATTCTCCACTGTGTTTGCAGTACTACTGTATGCAAGAGCCTGTCAGGAAGATATAATAATTCTCATAATGTTTTTGGAATTTATTGTAAAATAGAGTAATAGTGGTGTGTGTGTGAGTGTGTGTGTGTGTGTGTGTGTTTGTGAGACTTAATTGGATTAAAGGCAGCTGGTCTGAAGGCTTTGATGTAAACATGGGGGAAGTTTAGAATGTAAGGTAAAAGGACATTTACATTTTTAAATGAACCAGACTTGATTGTTTTCAAAGAAAGGGTGAAATGTGCCACTTAGCCAGGTGAAGTTTAGAAATAGTGTGTTTATCTTTCCCAAAGGTTACTGGTAAAACTTATTGCTATGAGAGGATTTTATCATCAGAGAGGTAAAGTCCAAAGACATAGTGAAACAATGGGAATTTGCATTCAAAGGGGAAAGTATGTATACAGGAGCAAAGGCATTTTAAGATTTTACAAGTGTGAAAAACCTTCAGCATCTATGTCTCAAGCTGCTGTTTTCAAAGAACTGAAGTTAAGAAAGCTCACTTTGAATTCAACTCGTTCAGGGTATCATGTTTCTTTGCCTGGGTCTTTTAAGATCTAAGTGCCTTATTGTTGCCTTAACAAAAGTGTAACTGGAAGTCAGATTAAGTAGGGGACATAAAAGTTATCATAGTAGTAATTTGTAGATCTATGTATGTATTTAAAATCATTTATCTTATTAAAGAATGTTTAATCTAGTTTTGCAAAAACCTATAAGATTTTATTACTACTGATTACTTAGTAATTATTACTACTGAATTCAAGGCACGTATCTCAAAATTTATACAAATTGAAAAATAAGCTGTGGCAGTTGTTTCAAGTTTCCCTTTGGAATTTGAACAACTCAGCATTTACTATTCACTGTGCCATAACAGAGCCATAGAGTTATCAATGGTGCCCTGTGCTTTGTGAAACCCCGCCATTTGAAAAAATGGGCAAGAGGACAGGAAAACTAGCGGCTGGCCTGTCAGGGTGTGTTTGCAGGGAGGCTTGGTCAATTTTAATGGTCAAGTATCATTAGCAACTTATTGACCTCTGGAGAAATGTCCCACAAGGAAACTTAAAAAATGCTACAAACACTCTTTTGCCCTGGCTGTCGTTCCTGACAGGTTTTGCCTGTTGGGGTAACCACCACTGCTCCTCTGCTCAGGGCTGAAATTAAAATAGCAGATCAGGCCCCGATTACATCATCAAAGCCCCATTTGCACACTTAAAGCGGGCTGCATGGCTTGCAATTCATAATTGCAGTTGGGCAGAATGGCGTGAGAAAGGAGTGGGTAAGCCCCCAATTCATTTTAACTGCTCATGTGCCTGTTTTTTTGGTAGGTAGGGGTAGTTAAAATAGACCCCACTCAATGCCCTCACATGCTGTTGCCTGTTGGCCATGTGAAAGGTGATATGGAAGCTTTCTCTGTCACATAAGACACCAGTTATCTTATAATGGCAATGCACGAAAGGTTGACTTATGTTGTTATGTCCCCTGTAACACTTTGAAATAAGTCTGTGTCATGAAAGCTGAGTGCTTTGATGACCATGGCGTTCATTGGCTGTGCCATGCTGAGGAGCAATTTGGTTGGAGGTCAGTGCTTAGAATGTACACCATTCTGCCACTGGCTCCCTCATGAATCACAACCTTCAAATAGAGAAGTCCTTAGCACTTAACTCACTGTATGTTCAGACTCTAGCATGACGACAATTGAAAACTGTTGGTCTCTGGTGTAACCTCTAGCATTCGGAATCTCTCTTTCTCCTCACAGACCAAATTTAAATTTCACTCACAGAAAAAATGCAGTGCCGACTCTTGATACAACACTAGAAACATATGCCAGAACTTTTCCCTGCCCCTGTTGCCGGGTTCAACGGCAGGCGGTGGGGGGGGGGGTGGGAAATTCGGCGGGTGGTCCAAAAGTCGGTTTCACACTGGCGTGAAATGACGGCGGGATCTTCCGTTACTGCCCGTCATGGCGGGTCACAATTCCCACCAGAGGATGATGTGAATCTGATTTGCATCCCACTAATGGGATGCAGATGAAGGTCCAACCGGAATACTCCCCCCATGCTCGATCATCCGTGATGCCAGTGGGAAAACACACCGGTCCAGAACACGTCTTGACCAACATGGCAGGCAAAAGTTGGGACTTACTTTAAGGAGGCCTTGGGCAGCTCGTGGAGATCCGAGGAGAAGATGGAGGCCCTCCGCTATCAACTCTGGAGCAACACGTGCAGCACTGGGAAGATGGAGCTTCAACCACGTGGATGGTCTCCGCGAAGCGGCTGCCAGAAAGTGGGAATTCTCCACGCAGCAACTTCACTCAGACTTCGGATCTCCTTCCAGGGACTTCGCTCAGGCTTCAGACCTTCTTCCAGGGATTTCAACATGGGTTTGGATCATCCAGCTGTAGGTGGAAGGCAGCAGGAGGTATTGTTGGGCAGCGAGGGTCTGCGGGGGGTGGGGCAAAGAAGGGGTGGAGAGGAATAAAGGGGTGTTGGGGGGTTTCAGACCTAGGGAGGGTGGGTTTGGGCGGTTGGGGGCGCTGGGGAAAGGGTATTACAGGGCTGTAGCAAGGCGGCACTTGGAATGCAGCGGGAGGGTGGGAAGGGCCATGGTGGGTACTTTTATGTGCACTTTTGAAGGGGCTTTGGGGGGTTGTCAAGGTGTGAAGGGCATGGGGAGGTGTCAAGGTGTGTAGGGGCATGGGGGGGCTAGATCTGAAGCGGTTCACAGGGGTGGGAAGGTCAGTGGAGTCAATTGTGGAATCCTGGGGTGCAAATTAAGGGTAGCCGTGGTGTGAGGGAAAGGTGAGGGTTACAGAGGATGGGGGAGCCGGTAGGGTGGGAGGGTGAGGGTGCGAAGATGTTGCGTGAAGGAGTGCCAAGAGTTGCTGGTGGGGATGCGGAGGACCTGGGAGATGTGGGCAAGAGGAGGGGGGGGCAGGTCAATGCTTATGGGGGTGGGATTCTTGGGGAGGAAAGATACATGGATGTTGATTTGAACATTGTCGAAGGAGAGTGGAGAGGGAGGTGAAGGTCCAGCACCCAAGTTCAGTGACACCTTCCTGCACATCCTCCTTGGCCATGTTGAGGTCAGGAAGGATGTACTCTACCTGGCTAATGGGAGGAGGAGGCTGAGCAGGGAAACTAACACTGCATGGATGCAGGTGACTGATGCTGTAAATGCTCTCCCAGTGTATACCATTTCCTGTGCAGACAACCTGCTGTCAGACCTTTGTTAATACAATGTACCAAACACTTCTTTATGAATACTGCCTTGAAAGAAGCTTTTGGAGATGTGCAAGAAAGCACCCATGGTATTTTATCCACACCTTTTATATAATTATTTCCTGTCAAAGATTGGAAATTTACCACATGTTCAAACCTAAGTATGCTAACAGAACAAGGCTCTCCTGAGTCATTCTGCTCATGGGGCTGATGCAGGAAGCCAGAAAGTAAATAAAAAGTTAATGATAACATACAAATGGTATGTAGAATTTCTACCTTAGTGCAGTTATTACTGACTAGTACACTGCCAAATTAGTGCCTGACATAGGTACGTCTTTCAAGATAAGACCACATCGATAGCTGGAATTTTGAGCTGTCCCTGATCTAGTAACTTGAATAATTCAATCCATTTCAAAGGATTGGTGAGCCTTGTGTTGGAGGTTTCAAGGTGCTGCATGGGAGTTGGGTCAGTGTGTGGGCGGAAATGCAGGTCATCTCAGTTGGACAACTGAAAGGTAACCCCAGCAGGCAGTATTGACCATGCTAGGGACCTGGGATATGAGACTTTGATGGATGAAGGCTCAGCATGCGCAAGAGAGTGCTTGCACCTGGCTTGCAAAGACCCTTGACTTGCTGCAGATTCACCCGAGGGGTCAGGTGTCCATAGGAGAGGAGGGTGGGTGGCGATCAGTAAACTTTAAGGACCACACTGAAACAAGGCAGTAAACATTATTGAAGTGAAAGTGATTATACTTGGCTATGGACTGGAGGGGGTTTAATTTAAACCACCCTGATTTGTCCTCTCACCACCTGTCGCAACCAGAAAAGTACTTTTGACTTTTCATTTCCCCCTTTGTAAGCTGTGGTGTATTTCCCAACCCCTCAGTTTTGGTGTGATCCAATTTCTGTTGATAACCCCACAACAAACTCAAGATAGGATGAACTAAAAAGGTTAGTTTATTTTACACACACTCAAAATGCAGGAGGAGCTGTCGTTACATAACCCCTGGTCCATTCATACAATAAAAGAGCCATAAGGGAAAGAAAGAGGTATAGGGTAAAGACCACGGAGAAGGTAAGAATGATTGTTTCCCAAGAATCCAGAGCCCAAAATCCACTGGTGTATTCTTTCGGAGTCAGCCGGCTGAAGACTGATGCTGGATAGTTCACTTTTCCAGGAGGGATGAATTCCACGATGAGAAGGGTCAGTAGGGATGAATTAGTCTTGTAGGCACTGGTGCAGAAGTTCAGAAGTTCCAGTAGAAAACTGTATAGGTGGGGAGCCCGGTATTCAAAAGGCTGCACAGAGCCCTTTTCTGCTGCTGCCTGCTTGATGGAAAATGGCAGTCTGTCTTTTTCAGCTCCATAAGGCTATATTACAGGCTCCAGCAACTTGGGAGGTGTCATGTGACCTGACTCCCATTTCTCCACCTTGGTTTGGGCAAAAGATGTCTGAGATGGTTAATGTTTCACCCATTAATACGTTCAACAGAGGTCTCTGGGTCCTTCTGTCCTCACAGACAGATTGTCAAAGTTAGCCAGGGGCCTGGCTCTTAGAAGTGTGAAGTGCCTTTGTCCAGTTCCTGGGGATTTGATCCCTGCAGTCACAGGGGCATTAGCGTCTCTTTAGAGATAACGTGGTTGCTGCTGTTCGGAAGGCAAAAATGTCCTTTTATGTGAGTCATAGCCAGTCATGGCTTCAGTCAGCTTAAAGCTTTTGTTTAGTTTTAAGATAAAAATAATTTTATAGATTAGCCAGAATTATATATATATATATATATATATATATATTATATATATATATTTTCTTAAAATGTGGAATGAGGTCTTAGTCCTCTGACAATTTACATAACTTGTAATTGTGATAATCATTTGTTCACACGTGCAACCAGTTGTGATCAAAATTTCTTTATTTTCCATGGCCTAATACTTCTACTAGGTGCTGCCCCACAGCGGGGGGTGGAGGCAGCCTGCTGACTAGTTGGCCCTTTTGCCTTGGAGGACTCTGGAGGGCTGAGGCCTGGAGGGCCCCAGCTTCCTTTGACTGCCCTCCTGTGGGCCAGCTGGTCCCTCTGCAGTGACAGAGGATGAGGTTGAAGGGGTCACAGGCAGAGTGCATTCGGAAGGTCCAGACAACCTCTGAGAATCCTAAGTGGCTGTCCCAGGTGTTTCCAGTTGCCGATCCTCCTCCCTTTGGATGTCCGAAGGCTACTGCCTGACTGCATGAGGGGAAGGGGCACCTGAAGGGAGGTCGAGGTGCCCCATCTCCCTCTCGTGTGCCAACTGCAGAAGCTCCCCCATGGCTACCACGATGGAGTGCAGGTCTGCACGCATCTCTGGCAGAATCTGCTGGACTAGGATCTCCATGGAGACCGCCACCCTCCCCATAGAGACATCAATGTAAGCACAGCTCAGCACCACTTCATTAGTCACAGGTGGACGACTTCCTCCGACTCACATGCCACCCTGTTGAGGGCCTCCAACACCTCTGTCTGGTTTTCCTGCCTCTTCCTGACTCTCCATCATTAGTTGGAAGGCCAGTTCTAGAAGCCCATCATCGGACTTGGACCTTGCAGATGCCTCTTCCCCAGCAGCCCTCTGAGTACTGGTGAGCTCAGCTGACCCTGCCTCCTCCTGATGTGGACATGTGTCCATGCAGTGACCATCAGGGTGTGAAACCCTTCCGACGCTAGAGCTCATACTCACCGAGGTGTGTGTCTCTGGGCTGGTGGAGGATGCTGGTGTCAGCTGTGTTGCATCTATAGGTGGAAATCTTTCCTCTTGTCTGCTCTCCTGGCTCCCCTCCAGGCTAAGGCTTCTGCTGAGGTCTGACAGCGAGACCTCTGCCTCAGGCCTTGGTCTCTTTCTTGTGGCACCTTTAAATGAGAGAGGAGAGAGCAAGTTACAGCATGAGCTGCCTCCAAGACGGAGGCACACTTGGTCCTCAGGTTTCCATACCATGGATGGATCCTTTCCTGGTGGCGGTTGAAGTCCAAGTTCCCCAATGCTAATTGCCCAGTCAAGCTCCATGCCTGCCTTCTGAATGGGCTGCCCTCTCTTCAAACTCCATGAGAGCCCTCAGATGTGGGTGCCCCCCACCCCCATCTTCTCTCATTCTCGCCAGTTGTGCCTCAACATCCCCTGCTCAAAAACAACAGAAAGATGGGTTTGAGAGGAATTGTATGTTGCATCTATTTGTACATAGCAATTTCATGCTCATTCCTCATAATTCCACTCTTAGAGATAACTCATTGGATTGTGTGGGATGGCATTAATACTCTGCAAGTTGTCCAAAGGCATTGTGGGAAAGCTCCCTCCAGAGCGCTGAGTCCATCTATATGCAAGGATAAGGCTCAGATAGGCATCTGATTTGCAGAGGTTGCTGATGCCCCCTGTCCCTGAGCCCATTCCCCTCCACCCACTTTCATACAGCATCGATCTCTCTATGTGGAAGGGTGAAGGAGGCACAGTGGTCACTCCACCCGCAGGGTGGATGCACTGCAGTGGCTATGAGGCACAACTGTGCTGTTGCCACTGAGTCCCAAGTATCCTGGCATTCATTGGCTTCGTTGTGGTTAGTGCGAGCTGCTGAAGCTTTACTTAATCTGGCGGAGTGAATGAGGTCACTCATCCTTTTCCAGCATTGTATGACTGACCTACGCTGGACAGCCTGAGCATTTACAGCATCGGTCACCTGCACCGATGCAGTGTTGGTTTCCCTGCTCAGCGTCCTCCTCCCATTAGCCATGTAGAGTACATCCTTCCTGACCTCAACATGGCCAAGGAGGATGTACAGGGAGATTTCACTGAACTTGGGTGCTGGACCTTCACCTCCCTTTCCTGACATCTCAATAGGTAGTGTTGACAGTAAGGATGTCCGGGTGCCTTTTAAATATGGCACCCAGATATGATGGCAGGGCATGCGCCATCCATCCCGCCCCACTGCGCTA
Source organism: Cetorhinus maximus (assembly GCF_964194155.1). Lineage (NCBI taxonomy): Eukaryota > Metazoa > Chordata > Chondrichthyes > Lamniformes > Cetorhinidae > Cetorhinus > Cetorhinus maximus. Next base: position 19,270 of record NW_027598387.1, on the reverse strand, counting down.
GATGTCGGGAAACCCCCAACTGCATAATTAATAATGACAGGGACACAAGATTCTGCAGGATTCCCTGTCGACCTCCGCAGCGGGAAATACTCCCCATCCTCGCTCCCGCCATGTGACTTAGTCTCAGATGGGAGAATTCCACCCAGTGCCTGTGATTTTGACCGTTCCTTAATAGGCCTACTCCCATCTGGACTTTTATTAAGTTGCCTATAGAATAGTTTACTATTTTGTTTTATGTTCCTTGATCATATCATTTTTTTTTTTGTTTTCCTAATTTTTCTTTGACTTTTCTCCTTGTCTCTTCTTATTCCCCTTGACTTGCTCCCAACTGCTATCGTTATACTTAGCTTACATCCCTTTTGACACCCTCAGTTTTTTCCTAAGTCTTTTAGTCTCTCATCAGTGTTTAGTTTGTTCATAGTTTTTAGCAGAACATATTTTTCCTGGGCTCTTTTGAATAACATTTCAAATAAACATTTTCATTGCTGTTCTACAACACTGTTTTCCAATATTGTCCATTTTATATTCCCCAAGTACTTGTGAATTGTATATTAATTGTATTTAATTGTACGTGGATGCTGGGCATGAACTGGGCATTGCTTGCACCCCCTGATAAATAGACACAGACTAAACATAGGGTTACGTATGTTATACACCAGAGAAACAGAACATTCAGTTCAACTAGTCTATACCAGTCTTTATGCTCCATTCAAGGCTCCTCCCATCTTTCCTCATCTAAATTTACCTTCGTAACTATCTATTCCCTTCTCGCGCATTTGCTTCTATAGTTTCCCCATAAATGTATCTATACTGTCTGTAATAATGAGGTTCACATTTTCACCATTCTTTGGGTAAAAACGTTTCTTTTGAATTCCCTATTGGATTTTTTTGGCGACTATCTTATATTGATGGCCTCCAGCTATGCTCTTCCTCACAAGAGGAAGCATTCTCTGTGTATCCGCTCCAATAAAATCTTTTTCCAAGAGATTTTTCAAGAGAAAAAAGACCCAGCCTGTCAATCATTTCCTGTTATGTAGACCCACACATTTCTGGTATCATACTTGTAAATCTTCTCTGCACCATCTCCAATGCCTCCATATCTTTCTTATAATATAGCAAGCAGAACTGCACACGGTACACTAAGCATAGTTTAACCAAGGTTCAACATAGGCTTAGCATAATTTCCCTACTTGTCAATTCGATCCCCCCAGAAATAAAGCCTGGTGCTTGGCTTGCTTTTTTTTACGGCCTTGCTAATCTGTGGTACAACTTTTAGTAATTGATGTATTTGTATTCCAAGATTCCTTTGATGCTTTACTCACCTATATTTGCACCTTCCAAGTAATAATTGACCCGGCCTAATCTTCCTGCCAAAATGTTGTACCTCACATTTGGTAGAACTTCATTTGCCAATTATTTTCCCATTCTGTAAGTTTATTCATGTCCTCCTATCATTTGATGTAGTTCTTCTCAGTAGTGACTAAGCCCTCCAATTTGGTGTCATCCACAAATTTGGAAATTGTGTTTCTGATTCCAAAGCCCAAATTATTAAAGTGAATTGTGAACAGCAGTGGTCCTAGCATTGTGGTCCTGATCATTGTGGAAAACCACATCCTACCTTCTGCTACTCTGAATAACTGCCCTTTACTCCCATGATCTGCTTTCTTTCTTGAAGGCAGCTAACAACCCATTCTGGCGTTTGTCCACTGACTCTACATTCTTTGACTTTATTCATTCATCTATTATGGAGCACTTTTTCAAAGGGCTGCATTGCTGCCAATGCCATGCATGGATGCATGCGCATCCACCATCTTTACAGTGGACAATGTGCAGCAGGCACATGCGCAGTGATCACTGGCCCTGGAATTGCAAATATTACAGTGTCGTCAGCATAATCTCTCAGGGGTCACAGTTTTCTTTATCCCATTTGATTTCCCTAACATTTTTCTTGCCTTTCCCCATTTTTTTGGGAAGGCACCTTTCTTTCAATAAACCATCTTGTCCCAGCAGCACATCTCAGTGGTGTGGAAGGGATGATGTGTAATTAAGCCTGCATTCATCATCTGCCTACCTGTTGGTGTTTAAATGTGCAGTGCTGGGAGGAATAAGCCGTGGGGCTGCAAACGAGTTGCAGCCGTCACCAGGTGGATCAGAAGCCTCCTCTCCCTCTCCAACCTGATCCCCAGAAACTGCGGGGAGGCTGCGCTCCAACTGCTCGCCTGCCATAGGGCTCAGAAACTGGGTGAATGGCTTCCAGCTGACATTATGTCTCTTGCAAATGATGACATAGGATCCTGCGCATGTGTAGCCAACTGCGCATTTACAGACAGGCATCGGTGGTCATCTTGCACGGTCATCTTGCATTGGCAGCAGAAGGAGTGTTTTCATAGACCTTTTGAAAATCAAGATAAATTAAATTTACTGCATTGCCATTGTCTACTCTCTCTGTTACCTTCTCAAGAAATCTCAGTAAGGTTGATAAAGTAAGATTTTCCTTTTTGAAATTCATGTTGACTATTCATTATTATCTTCCTCATTTCTAGATCTTCTTCTGCTGTCTCCTTTAGTAAGAATGCCATTACTTTTCCTACCACTGATGTTAGTCTGACTGGCCTATAACTCCCTGGATGTATTCTGTCCCCCTTCTTAAATATAGGAATTACATTAACTATCTATCAGTCCTCTGGCACTACACTTTTTTTCTAATGAATTATTAAATATGTGCAGTAATGCATCTGTTATCTCTTCCCTAGATTCTTTTAAAATGTGTGAATTCAATCCATCCAGACGAGGGACTTTGTCCTCTTTGAGTTTGTTTAGTTTATTTGATACATCCCTTTATTTATTTTAAATGCACATATCTCATTTCTCATCTCATAATTCAATGTCATGTCTGCCCGTTGTATATCCCTGGTAAATAATGAAGCAAAATAATTATTTAATATTTCTGCTTTCTCTCTGTCATCCTCTGTGGTAGTATCCTGTCTATCCCTTGATGCTCCTATTCCCATCACAGCCTTGCTTTTTTTTATTAATTTGCCTGCAAAATATTTTACTATTTTGTTTTATGCTCCTTGATAATTTAATTTAATAGTTCCTCTTTGCCTTCCTAATTTTTTTTGACTTCTCTCCTAATCTTTTTGTATTCTTTCTTATCGCACACTCCTCTGCTGTCTATGTGCTTAATGTATGCCCCTTTCCAAACTCTCAGTTGTTCCCTTATGTCCTTATTCAACCATGGAGTCCCACTAATGTTTAGTTTGTTATTTCTTTTTAGCAGAATATATTTTTTCTGCACTCATATGAATAGCATTTTAAATATTTTCCATTGTTGCTCAACATCGTTGTTTGCCAATATTGTTGCCCTTCTTATTTTCCCGAGTTCTATTCTCAGCCCCTCCAAATCAATTTTTCGATAATCTATGAACTTAGTTTTCATCGCTAAGTGATTCTCCAATTTCTTTAGAGACTTTGCGACTGTGGACTCTTCAGTTCCTTTTCCTGGCTATGGAAATGCCAAAACTGCTTTTTCCTAGTCTGCTTCCGCAGCTTCTGTACAGCTCTTTTCAAGCTAACTGTTCAAGTTGATTGCTTTTTGCCACTAGGCTCTGCGAGGACCACTGTAGATTTCTTCTAGTTTCAAACTAGGCAAATCTTCCAGCTTCTTTGCTCCTCACAAATAACAAACAGAGCTTGAGGTCCCACCAGGACTTCATGCAGTGAATGATAGGACAGAAATTTCCCCCCGTCAGGGGGGCTGTGCGGGGGTGGGCACAAACCCAATCGGCGCCTCCGATCAGGGACGCGCTGCCATTTTGCATGGGTGGGCCAATTAAGCCAATTTCACGCATGCGCGTAAAAGAGCACAGAGATCTCCCTGAGGCACGGAGGTGCCTCAGGGAGATCAGTTTAAGGTTTTAAAATTAAAGGGAAAAAAAAATTAAAACATGTGCCCTCATGTGACAATGTCACATGAGCTGGGACATGACAATTCATTTTTTCAAATTTTTTTATTTATTTAATAAATCCTTCATGAAACCTCATCCTGCCTGTGGATGAGGTTTCATGAAAAATGCAAAGGCTGCCTGGGCTCTTCGTCTGCCCGCCAACCTTAAGATTGGACGGGCAGCTCAGTTAAGTACTTTAATTAGTTTTTAACAGGCGTTAATAGGCCTTTGACAGTTCGGCGGGCCCGCCCGACGTCACCGCGTGTCATTTTATGCGTCGGCAAGTGGGTCCCGCCCCCCGCTCGCCAACGGGAAAATGCTGCCCATAATGTTAGTATTTTCTCAGCTTAAGGAGCAGGCTAGACTAACATTTATCTCCTCTTGCTTTCTCCAGTGAACTACAGCCTCCACCAGATCAAAACTTCCACCCACGGTAGTTGACAGGGCCCTCAACCGTGTCCGGCCCATCTCCCGCACATCCGCCCTTACACCTTCCTCTCCCTCCCAGAACCATGATAGGGTCCCCCTTGTCCTAAATTATCACCCCACCAGCCTCAGCATTCAAAGGATCATCCTCCGCCATTTCCGTCAACTCCAGCATGATGCCACCACCAACCACATCTTCCCTTCACCCCCCCTGGCGGCATTCTGCAGGGATCGTTCCCTCCGGGACACCCTGGTCCACTCCTCCATCACCCTCTACACCTCAACCCCTTCCCACGGCACCTTCCCATGCAACCACAGAAGGTGCAACACCTGCCCCTTTACTTCCCCTCTCCTCACTGTCCAGGGGCCCAAACATTCCTTTCAAGTGAAGCAGCACTTCACTTGCACTTCCCTCAATTTAGTCTGTTGTATTCGTTGCTCCCAATGTGGTTTCCTCTACATTGGAGAGACCAAACGCAGACTGGGTGACCGCTTCGCAGAACACCTTCAGTCTGTCCGCAAGCATGACCCAGACCTCCCTGTCGCTTGCCATTTCAATACTCCACCCTGCTGTCATGCCCACATGTCCATCCTTGGCCTGCTGCATTGTTCCAGTGAAGCTCAACGCAAACTGGAGGAACAGCACCTCATCTTCAGACTAGGCACTTTACAGCCTCCCGGACTGAATATTAAATTCAACAACTTTAGATCATGAACTCTCTCCTCCATCCCCACCCCCTTTCCAATCCCCTTTTTTTTCCCAATAATTTATATAGATTTTTCTTTTCCCACCTATTTCCATTATTTTTAAATGTATTTCCATCCATTGTTTTATCTCTACCTTTTAGCCTATTTCGATCCCTTCCCTTCACCCCACCCCCACTAGGGCTATCTGTTCCTTGCTTGTCCTGCTTTCTACCCTTAATTAGCACATTCCTTAGATAATATCACCACCTTCAACACCTCTTTGTCCTTTTATCTGTGACATCTTTTGGCTATCTCCACCTATCACTGGCCCTCTATCCAGCTCTACCTGTCCCCCCTCCCCCTTAAACCAGCTTATATTTCACCTCTTTTCTATTTTTACTTAGTCCTGTTGAAGAATCATACAGACTCGAAACGTTAACTGTGTTCCTCTCCGCAGATGCTGCCAGATGTGCTGAGTTTTTCCAGGTATTTTTATTTTTGTTTTGGATTTCCAGCATCCGCAGTTTTTTGCTTTTATCAAAACTGCAACTGCCTCCTGTGAGAAAACCCCAGCTAAATTAAACAAAGGAACCTTCTAATCCCCACAACCCATCCCCATAACAATGTAGCATGCTTTGAGACGTTCCCAAACAGAAAGGTAAACTAATTATTTTGCCTTCAACACACTCTTTAATTCTGTAACCCATATGAATAATTTATATTGAAAATGGAGCTTATGACCCTTTCTCCAGAATTTGTGGAGAAATTCTATTTCAAGGAATTCCCTGAATCAACACCACTTTCTCCAGTGAGAAACTCCAAGTACCCGCAGTCGATGTGGAAAGGGACCCTTCAGCTGTAAACCAGCCTCTGGGCAATCGGAGAATATTATTTTTCTGACTTTATTGTTACTTGGACAAATTTTTAATATCTGCAGATTTTTACTTATTTTTTGCATTCTCTGGGGGAGGGTAGTGGTTGTGTGTGTGAGTGTGTTGCTTTTGCACTGGGGGTTATTGGACATGTTTGTACATTTTAAACCTTTTGTTAATAATTTCCGCATCTTTACCTGAGTGAGTTTTAGCAATAAAACTAACTCTTCACTTGTGAGCTTAAGGATCTTATCTTAAGGATCTTAAGGGCTCATTTCTTTCACCAAGCTATACACAGTTAAATATATATTAAATTGGCAATATCCCCTCCCTTTGAAATTCAAACTCTGTTATGACCAACTCAGGAGTGGGACAAAGAGAGGGGTTAGTTCACCCCTGCTAACCTAGTCATAACAACATGCACCCCCCAGGTCCCTCTCTCCCTGCACACTCTTTAGAACTATGCCATGAAATTGATACTGCCTCTCTCTATCCCTTCTGCCAAAATGTATCAGCTTACACCTCCCTGTATTAAATTCCATCATCCTCTTGTCTGCCCATTCTGTGAGCTTATCTACGTCCTATTGCAGTCTATTTATATCATCCTCACTGTCTGCCACACCTCCAAGTTTGGTATCACCAGCAACTTTTGAAATTTTATGCTGTATTCCAATATCCAAGTCATTTTTAAAATATATTTTAAATATATATATAAATAAGAGAGTGTCCTCCTGTTTGAAAAATAACCATTCGCCATGACTTGCTGTTTTCTGTCTTTAAGCCATTTTTAAAATCAAAGCTGACACTGACCTTCCTATTGCATGAGCAACAATTTTGTTAACCAGTCTTTAATGTGGTACTTTGTTAAATGCTTTCTTAAAATCCATATAGACATCATCCATTGCATTCCCTTCATCAATCTTTTCTGCTACTTCAGCAAAAGATTCTATTAGATTAGTCAAGTACTATCAGCCTTTTACAAATCTGTGCCGGCCATCCTTAATCAACCCAAACCTCTCTAAATGTCAATTGCTTTTTTCTCTGATTATCGTCTCTAAAACCTTACCCACCACTGATATTAAACTAACTTCCCTGTAGTTACTAGGACTGTCCTTACACCCTTTCTTGAATAATGAGGTGTCACAGTTGCCACTCTCCAACCTTTTGACATCTCCCCATATCTAGGGAAGATTAGAAGATTAGGCTGTGTTTATTCCTGCCACAATACTAGATGGAGCACTTGCTGAATGTGCACTTTGAATCAATTTGTCATTTACAAGTAGACAGCCAAGCTTTGAGATGCAAATTGAAACCTGGTATTCGGGAGTAAATTAAAAAAAGGATTATAGAACCAGAGCTCTGAAGAAGAGTCATGCAGACTCAAAACTCAGGTTAACTCTGTTTCTTTCTCCACAGGGCTGCTTTGTCCTGGATGGTGTCAAGCTTCTTGAGTGTTATGGGAGCTGCACTCAGGCAAGTGGGGAGTATTCCATCACATTCCTGACTTGTGCCTTGTAGATGGTGGAGTCAGGAGGTGAGTTACTCATTGCATGATTCCTAGCCTCTGACCTGCTCTTGTAGCCACAGTATTTATGTAGCTAGTCCAGTTCAGTTTCTGGTCAATGGTAACCCCCAGGATATTGATAGTGGGGGATTCAGTGATGGTAATGCCATTGAACATCAAGGAGCGATGGTTGGATTCTCTCTTGTTGGAGAAAACATGCACCTCTGATGTTTCTGCTGCCAAACAGAAAGGCATCACGATCAGTTGCGTGTGCACCAGTGGCCACAGTGTGGGACGATTATGCATGCACAACTGTTAATACTGATTAAGTATTTAAGATTTGCCCTGGGGCTCTAAGTATATATATATATATCACCCTCTTTGTCCGTAAAAGGACCCACTCCACCTCTTGCTCCATTTTTACTATTTATATGCTGGTAAAATGATTTTTGGATTCCATTTTATGTTGACTGCAATGCTTTTCTCATACCCTCACTTTGCCAGTTTTAATTTCCTTTTCACTTACTCTCTCAACCTATTTATTTGACTTGGTTCTCACTTGAAGAGTTCACTGGACATGCATCATACATCCTCCTTTTTGGTTTCATCATATTCTCTATCTTTCTCAACATCCAAGGATCTCAGGCTTTGGTTCCCTTATGTTTTGCCTTTGTTGGAATGTACCAAACCCATATCTGAAGTATCTCCTTTGTAAAAATCACCCATTATTACAGATTTTTCTGTCAGACTTTGGTTCTATTTTACCCTGGCTAGATCCATTCTCATTCCCATTGAAATTAGCCCTCCTCTAATTTAGATGTTCTACTTCAGATTGTTCCTTGCTCTTCTGCATTACTAGTTCAACCTTATGATCCAATGATCGTTCTTACCCAAGTGCTCACCCTCCAACACTTGGTCCATTTGGCCCACCTCATTTCCCAGCACCAGATCCAGCAATGCCTCCTTCCTAGATGGGCCGAGAACATAATGGTTAAGGTAGTTCTACTGAAATTCCTCCCTTCCTTTCCATTTACTCTAACGCAATCCTAATTGACATTTGGGAAATTAAAATCCTCCAATACCACACTCGATAGTTCTTCCACATCACTGATTTCCCTGCAGATTTTCTCCCTCTCTCTCACACACACACAATTTGGAGGCATATAGAATACCGCAGTAGTGTGATCATACCCTTTTTGCTTCTCAGTTCTACCCAAATGGATTCTGTCCTTGCCTCCTCAAGGGGATTCGCTCTTTCCAACACTACAGTGTCTTCCCTAATGAGTACCACCACCCAACCTCCCTTTTTCCTTTCCCTATCTTTTCTGAACATTTTATGTTGAGTATTAAGTGTCCAGTTTTCACCATATTAAAGCCATTATTGTCACTACATCACATTTTCACATGGCCGTTTGCACTTGTAGCTCACCAACCTTATTCACCACACTTTGTGTATTTATATACATTGATTGTAGACCACCAGTCTTTGTATTTCTCATAGTCCTTCTGAGCCTGCTGCTATTGAACATGGTATTACTCCCTTCTATAGTACTGTCCAACACTCTCATTTTATGCACCTAATTCATCTTCCCTACTTCTATATGTTGGTGCCCAGCCCCCGCCAATTTAGTTTAAACCCTCTCCACCCACACCTAGTGAACCTCCCCATGAGGACACTGGTCCCAGTCTTGTTGAGGTGCAACCCATTCCATCTGAATAGGTGCTTCCTGGTCCAAAACTGGTTCCAATGCCCCAAGTATCTGAAGCCCTCCCTCCTGCACTATGCCTCTAGCCAAACATTGATCCTCCCTATCTTCCTATGGTTGTGTGAGGCACTAGGAGTAAATCCACAGATTATTATCTTCAAGGTTCTTCTTTTTAACTTCCTCCCTAGCTCCTGAAAGTCTGACTGTAGGACTTCAGTATTTGTGCTCTCTATGTCATTGGTACCAACGTGTACCGAAACTTCTGGCTCAATTCTATCCCCCAGTAAAATAATCTGCACCCTCCCTTTATTCTGGCACCAGAGAGGCAACACACCATGCAGGACTCATGATGATGATTACAGAAATGCCTGCCTGACCTTCTGATTATGGAACTCCTTAGCATTTCTGCCCTTTGCTGCTCCCCTGTTCTAGATTGCATTCCTTCAAGATGTCATCACTCCCAGCAGTCTCTAATTCTGAGTACCTGTTTGAGATTGGTACGCACCCCTAAGACTCTTATACTTCCTGCCTCGTCCTACATCTTCCTGATGGCCACCTATCTACTATCCTGAACTCTCACTGCCTGTGGGGTAGCCACCTCCTGGAATTTAATTTCCTAGATTCTAATTTGAACAAATTTAGTTTCAAGAGAAAAAGAGAGTTGGTGTTGTTGCTCCCTCCAAGAAGTAAAATTAGAGTTAAATGCTTAGTGAGCTGGATGCCTGTCAGTTGGATAGTGATGAAGATTTATACCTTCTATTAGAGTTCTTGGAGGAAATTTATTTTAAAAATGATCTGTTCAACGCCTATGAGGCATAATAATACTTTAGTAGATTTTAAAAAAGAAGCAGGTGGTCATTCCATGGAGGAATTTATCATGGACTTTAACAGACTGTATAAAAGATTGACAAAATTCAATTTAGGGATTCATAGATCAATGTGTGTGATTAAATTACTGGATTGCGCTCAATGCCTTGAATGGACAGGTTCCTGGTTCTAACTGATGTTTAGTTCTTAAAGAGGAAGACCCTGTTGGATTAGATGTCTGCTGCCTTGAAAAAATTCTTGAAGAAACAGTAATTTTCTTCAGCCATTGTGGAACAAATGCAGGGACGCAGTGAATGGAGAACTCAATGATTGCCAGACTCCGAAATGGTCATTAAATTCGATGCAGTTGGCAATACAATGGAAAGGTTAAGGAGAGGAAGAAGGAGAATGAAAGCAACTCTGGCAGATTTGGCTATGATATCAGAAGACAGAATTGGAACAGCAATAATAGGTGACGGAATGCCCAAATAACAGTTAATCAGTGCTTCAGGCATGACTCAAACTATCATTATGCAATGAGATGCCCAAATTGGCAGAGTCCTCAAAACGAACATGACACAGAGATTTCTGAGGAAGAGGATGAAGATAATGTTGAATCCAATCAAATTATACAGGTCAGGCGGAGTTTTAGTCCTGCGATGAATGTGTCAGTTGTGAATTTGTTTAACTGTGCAGTGCCAGATAGTGTTTGCACTTGGATAGTATGTGGAACAGATTGGTTAAAATGCTCGTCTGATTCACTAAGTAGTAAGGATAGACACAAGGTTAAGGAATATAGAAGTATTACTTGCTTTGGTGATGACAACACATTGAGGCCACTAAAGAGAGTTCTTATTCCATGTAAGATAGCTGGAATAAGCCATTTTATAAGTACTGATATAATCGCCAGTTAGATACTTATACTGTTGAGTAAACTTTCTATGAAAAGGCAGAAATGAAACTTGACAATAGAGTATGATAAGGCAATCATTTTTGGAAAGTCAGTAGGTCTGCGGTTTAACCAGTCAAGACATTATTGTATCCTTTTAACAAAATCTGATGTCTTTCATCAGTGTTAAACAAATATTAATGACATCAGGTGATAAGAATCAGAGCAAAAAACCAAATTGTCTTAAAGTTACATGCACAATTTGCTCATTCTACATGTTAAGGTTAATAATCCTGCTCAAAGATGCAGGTGTGGTTGATTAAGAATATACGAGGCAAACGGAGAAGACTAGTGAGAAGTGTGAAATCTGTAAAAAGTGTTGGAGGATGCCACCATATCCTATTGGAAACCTTCCAATGGCATGTGACTTTAACAAGATAGTTGCCATGGATCAAAAGAAATGGGACAATGACAGAGATACTTTAATTCCACATTTTGTTGACTTGGCGATTGGTTTCATTCTTCGTACAATAATACTTAGTAAGAATAAAAGGATTATTATAGTCAACATCATGGATAAGTGGATTGGATCTGGACTGGAGAAAGAACAAAGGTTCTGACCAATTTGCCAATGATGAGCTCACCTTGTATCTCAATTGCTTGATGTGTTTTGTGATGAGGCTAGATCCTTTGGACCAAGGGCTGGACAGTGGTCATGTGAGTTATGGCACACAGGTCAGAACTTATCACATTCAAAGCCAATTGCCCAGATTGGGTACGCGGGTGACATATATTGCAGTGAGGCCTAGAACCTCAGAAGTGCAGGAAAAGCCACTGGCAAGGTTAAATTTTGGTTGAATGTTTGGGATGATGGCCAAGAAGTGAGGCCCATGGACTGTCCAAATGGGATGAAATAGTGGATAATAAGAAAGCACAAGGCATGACCTGATAGAGTCCAGAGTGCAAACAATTATGTACCAGGAATAGTGCAAATGGGTGATCTCACTGTTGTTGTCTTGGCAGACATTAAAGTGCCAGCAGAGGCTATAGCTTGAATAGATGACACAATGAAATTAAGGCCACAGAACAACCTCTGAACAGAACTAGAAGCAACAGTACTCATGATCATGCATTTTTGGTACCTGCCAATAAACCCTTGGATAAACTAATATGTGAGGCAAAGGAGAGGGAATTAGATAGTTGGAAAAAGCTTGGAGTTTATTCTGAGGAATCAGTTAAAGGGAAACCAGCTTTGTCACATTGTCGATGTGTATTGAAAATATGCATGCAGATGTGACTAAAGCAAGGCTGGTTGCTCCGGGCTTAGGTGATGCAAATGTTAAGGTGGATTCTTTCGCAGTTGGAAAACTAATCTTTAGTCTCTTTTACTTTGTTTTATTTGGCCATACATTCGTGAGAATGTAGATCAGCCAACATAAAAGCCATTGTTCTCCAGGGTGATAATTTTCAGAGAGAAGTGTTTTTGAAACCGCCCAAATAGGCAGTAGATGCAGAAGGAAAACTATGGAAACGAGACAAAAGCGCCTATGGCCTGGCTGATGCTTCCAAGATGTGGTGAGATCTGGTTGCTGAAAATAGGTTGTGTTCAATTAAAAGCAGCTCCCACAATGTTTAATTGGTATCATCAGGAAAAACATTCAGGCACCTTCATACAACATGTTGATGATTTATTATGGGGTGTTGTTGCAAAATTTATGAAATGTGTTCTTAATAAGACTGAGTTAGAATTTAAAATTGGGAGTTAGGCTTGTGGGGCTTTTAAGTATATTGGGTAGGATTTGGCGGATCCGGAAATTCCCGCCCAAAGCCAGCGGACCTTTTGCTGGTCCATCAAGTTTTCCATCCTACGCACAATGATTCCTGCAGCAGGCGGGACGGGAAAATCCCATCCATTGACTTAGAAATTAGCAGTGTAGATCTGGAATAACTTTAAATCAACTATCCTATTAGAGGAGCGTTATTCCCACCCCAATTAATCATGCTAGATTACCACAGAAAGATGATATATCTAAAAAAAGAGACAGAGAAATTGGAAAGCTTCATTGATCAATTGAATTGGTTGGGTGCTCAGACTAGACCCGATGCTAGTTTTGATGTATTGAAGTTTAGTACAACAATGAAACATTCTAAAATAGAGAATGTTTTAAAGGCAAATAAAACATTAAAATTATTAAACATGGAGAAATGCATACTTATATTGCCATCCTTAGGTAAGCCGAAGAACATGTAACTAGTAATTTTAGTGATACTTTAAATGCTAATTTTCGGAATGGGTATTCTAATACAGCTGGTTGTATAATGCATTGTGAAGCAGTCCAGTCCGGAATATTTTGGACCAAGGCATTTCTGGATTTTGGAATTTTCTGGAATATAGACATTAAAATACCTAACCAAACGTGTGTGAACCAGATATAAAACATGCCAACAGGAGACATAAAACATGCAAAAACTAATGTTAAAGCATGGAAGTGCATGTTTTCAAGTTCATTCATTTGAAAATATGGGGCCCAGAATTAAATTCTTCTTCTTCAAATCTCTCCCTAAACACAGATGTTTGGTGATCATTTATTGAACCATAGATAAGTGTTGTGATTCTTCTTGCTATGGTTGGGGTGAGGAGGCAGGTCTCAAGTCTACCTCAGTCAGAACAGGAATTAAATGCTTTCTCTCATTCACTCATACTCTCTAACATTAACATTCACTCTCTCGCACACACCCTCACATCTCTATCTGGCCTCATCTCCTCTGGAGACTGCCTCCTCAGCCATTGAAATGCCACTCCCACCTTATGGCTTGTCTGGTAGGTAAAGACCTGCCCTTGAGCCCCCCTAAAAGTGATGTGGTGCCCTCCAGCACCAAAGAAGCAGCATCTGTCAGTTGAGAGAAAGACAGAGAGAGACACACACACACAAAAAGAGAGGCCAGAATGTTTAGCTTGGTGTGCGGGCGCGCACCCGACATGCCCGAGTATGAAATAAAGCGCGCTGACATCAGCCGAGCATGCTGACGTCAACACACAATCTTGCGATATTTTGGTAGGCAGGCGCGCGATGAAGACAGAGGCGCACCCGCCATTAATTAAGTGGCCAGTTAAGGCCCTTGAGACACCAATCGTCTCAGACTTTGCATAGCCTGTGCAATTTTCAGGACATCGCATGGGCTAAACGGGCAGGCGAGAGACCACAATTTCAAAAACCTCATCCACGGGCAGGAGGATAAGAGAGGTCAGTGGGCTTGTAAATGTGAGTAGTTTGTAGTTTAGGATATAACTTGCTTCTGGTGGCTTCTGTGAACAGGACATCTTCATTTCGCCTCAGAGCTGCATTGACAGAAATAAGAGGCTTCAGTTCAGGACTCAGTATTTTTTTCCAAGCCCCGGAGGATTCATACCACTTGGGGCCTTCCAGGTATCAGACAGCCTTCCCTTACCCTGGTAATGGGGATTGTGTTCTCCGCTGGACGCACCTCCTCTGAGGAGAAAGAGAGGGCCAGAAGGGCTAGGTGTCCCTATTCAGCCTCCAGGGAAGTGACCTATGGGAGGACAGGTGCAGGCACAAAGGGTGCAGGGCCAACAGGAAGTCCAAGGCAGAAGGGGCCGCAGAAGACGCCAGTATCCTGCTGCCAGGGTTTACAGGTGGCAATGCAACTACCTCAATATGTCTGAAGTGCAATGCCAAAGGAGGCTCTGCCTTTCAAGGGAGACAGTGGCCTCCATTTGTCAGAGGATCAGCCCTGAGATCAGTTCTGACTGTGTGCGTGGACACCCCATGTCAGTGGCACTGAAGGTCACGGTGGCCCTCAACTGCTATGCCTCCGACTCCTTCCAGGGCTCAGTGGGGGATCTATGTAGAGTCTCCCAATCAGCTGTCCACAGTTGCGTCAAGCTGGTGACAAACACTCTGTTGAGGGGTGCATTGACTTTCATTCATTACCGTATGGATGAGGCCAGCTAGGCAGAGTGAGCCAGAGGCTTTGCAGTGATTGCTGGCTTCCTCCGTGCCCAGGGTGCAATAGACGGCACACATGTGGCCATCAAGGCGCCAGCAGGTGAGCCCGGTGCCTTCATCAACAGGAAGGGCTTCCACTCCATGTACGTGCAGATAGTGTGTGATCACAGGATGCGGATTCTACAAGTCTGTGCAAGGTACCCAGGCAGCTCCCACGACGCCTACATCCTCAGACACTCCCAGGTGTCTTTCAAGATGCACTTCCGATGCCTGGATCATTCAGGAGGTGCACGCCAATACCCCCACAGATCATGTGTCACTGATAGTGGTTGCATGCTGCGCTCTCCACAATCTGGCATAGGAAAGGGAGCACTAAGTGGAGTAAGAAGATCTTGATGCAGCTGCACAGGCAACAGACGATGAGTCCAGAATTGATTCTGAGGTCGAGCACGGTCAGGAGAAAGCTGAGGGCATAGACACTGACCTGGGAAACCTCCGGGGAGGCAGGGACACCCGGGACGCTTTGATCCAATGCTCCTTCAGCTAGCCTATAAAATAAGAACCACCAGCACATGCCAGGGCTGCAGATTCCATACTCGATCCCTGACAGGACCAGTTCCTAAAAACAAAAAACTACTGCGGATGCTGGAAATCCAAAACAAAAACAGAATTACCTGGAAAAACTCAGCAGGTCTGGCAGCATCGGCGGAGAAGAAAAGAGTTGACGTTTCGAGTCCTCATGACCCTTCAGCAGAACTGACTAAAGTTAGGAGAGGGGTGCAATATAAGCTGGTTTAAGGTGGGGGGAGAGAAGTTGGGGTGGGGGTGGTTGTAGGGACAAGCAAGCAGTCATAGGAGCAGATAATCAAAAGATGTCACAGACAAAGGAACAAAGACGTGTAAAAGGTGGTGATATTATCTAAGGACCAGTTCCTTGGTCAACAACATGCATTATGTGCCTTTGCAATAAGGTTTAAGGAGAAACATGTCCATCATAACATAATTGCTTACCCTGAACCTGCAGAACAAATGAAGCATCCAGAGGCCAGTTGCACAAAAAAACATTTAACTAGTGCCTGGCATACATTCTACAAATTAATATTGACAGGTGCTTTCCATCACACCAATAAACACTGAATGGAAAAATGGGGGAAACAAATATCACCCGTGATCAGGCCATGTTGTGATTAAGGTACTTTAAGTTTTCGCTTGCAGGTGCTACGTCTAGGTGCTCCCCCCTCACTGGCACCAGCATTGGAGACAGCCTGCTCACTCTGCTGTCCTGTTGGCCTTGATGACTTTGGCATCTTCTGGCCCGAATAGCCTGTGCTGGCCCAGCCTGGGAAGGAACAGTTAGTGCCACGGCTGGCATCTCCCCAGTCGCAGCAGCCTCATCGGATGCCACGGTCACTGGCAGAGGGGCAGACGAGCTGCTGTCCACATCCGAATGCCCTGAGAGGAGCCCGCAGTGAAGACAGACAGCTCATGTACCAACGTGAGGTCACTCTGGACCTCGCTGCTCACCATTTATTGACCGTCACCTAGCTGGGATACTGGGTGCCCCATCCATCTCCAACACTGACACTGACCACCTGAGGTCATTGCTTGTGTGAGGGCTGCAGGCCCAAGCACATCCCCAGGAACCCCTGATTCAGCTCCTGGAGGAGCCTCTCCATGAGAGTCACCACTTTCCCCATGGGGGAGGCATTGCGCTCGGCCATGAGGGTCAACGCATTGCTCATGCTCCGCAAGGACTCCTCCACAACAGAGACCATGGCACACATTCCCTCATGTATCTCCGCCAGATCCTCCTGCACACCCCACTGGATAACCAGCGTCTGCCGCTTAATGGGCAACTCCAGATGCTCATCATCAGCCATTGACTGAGCATGTTCCTGATCCCGAGCAGTCCTCCGAATGCCGGCATCTTGGGCACTCTCTGCCTCCACCTGCACCTCAAGCGAGTGTGAAGTGCCCTCACCAATGTGCACCAAGATAGTAGCCGACAATCTTATTCCCACCGAGGTGCTGGTATCTGCGCTGGTGTCTGCCTGGCTGAGAGGGTGTGACACTGGTGCAATAATGTCTTCTGTGCCCTCAGGGGTCGGCGGCAGTCCCTCAGCCTCCTGATATCGGGCGTGCTCTGGTGAGCCTTAAAGGAAGAACAAGGAAATGTCATTAGTTGAAGTCATCACACTGTTATTGTGCATGCCTGGCAGCCTCATGCGACAGGAAACAGGGTGCATCATGGTGCCCTTGTCTTTCCATTATCAGTGAGGATCCCACATTCGAGGCTGACATCAATATAGAGACTACACTGGAATGGGTGCAAAAGCCCACATTCTCACCTCAGTGCACTGCACTCTTACTTCCCTCTGGCACCCCAACCTCACCCTGGCCGCTTGACCTAGGCACATGGCGCCTCTCCAGCTTCAGGGCTTCCTGCTCATAATGAATGAGAATTAGTAGGCATGGCAGTCCCCCGCCAATCTGTGACCTCTCTGCATTGTTATGGGATGTTTTCTCCTGAAAGGGTAGAGGAGCATTGATTAGTCCACCCTCTACCTGCAGCGCCATTGCAGCCTGGCCAATCCCACCTGAGGAAGACCTCGCAGGGCTCAGCCAATTTGTGATTCTGGAGCCGTAAGGCACTCAGTCCATGCAGCCAGGGTTCAGCCCCTTGGCCAGATGCTGCCTCATTGACATTTTCCACTCACATTCTAACATCTCTGTAGCCCACGGGGGGATGGGCAGCTCTTAACTGCTCTGCAAAGTGACCCATGCCAACATGGTACTCACCCTTCCCGATCGCAGGAGAACATCAAAGCACTTCCGACACTGCACCCATGTGCACCTCACCACGTCGTGGTTGCTGATCCTGGATATCAACTTTTTCCTGGCCTCTTTGGTGAGGTGTGGAGGGCCTTCTCCTCCCTTCCCCGGGGACAAAGGTTTCTCTCCACGCTGCCACCTCCTCCAGGAGGGCAGCGAGGCACTCGTCGGAGAAACGCTGGGCCAAATGCCCTGCCAACCTGCCCTCCTGCCTGCGGTGTCCACCCGCAACGCTGTCCATCATGACTTCCACGTCCTTCGGTGGCAGCCTCCCAAGGACTGCCGAGGCCACATTTGAATCGGCTGTTGGGTCGCCATTGGACCTGGCGGACATTGAGCACCCACCCCCGCCTGCCCCTTCATGCTCATTCCGCAGCCACGTCTTATGCTGGGCAGACCTTAATTGGCCCTCCCACGTAAAATCGTGGTCCGTTGCCTATCACAGGTGGCGGTCGGCTTCCCGCCCACCCTCGTGCATGCCAAGGGCAAAATTCTGCCCAGAGAGAGAACTTCCATTTTGAGGCACTAACTTCCCAACTTTTTAAATGTTGAAATTTAAAAATTTGTGACGTTTTAAAGATGCAATATAAATACAAGCTGTTGTGGTTGTTGTTGTTGACCTTGCAGGCTTGAAACAAATGCTGGAGAGAAAGGAATTATTTAAAATTAAATAGGTGCATGCAAATCTTCAACTAACTAATTGTTTTACCAAAAGAAATTCATGTACAAATAAATTGATAGCATAACTAGAGGAAAGGCATATTGCAATGTAATGCTTCACACAGAATATGGAGGGATTTGATTTAATTTGTTTTGAAATTTTAGTTGTACATATAATTTCTAATCTTTATGTAAAAAAGGGAAAAGGGAATCTGGTATTGTATATTAATTGTAGGAAGTAGGTGGGAATTAACAGGGATTTACTTATGCCCCTTAATTGCTTGTCGCTAATACTACCTCTTCCTCCTAGCTGTAACCTATAATCTAGCAAGCCAGTTGGTGAAGGATAGAACAGGAGCCAAACTTTACACGTTCTCACATGCAATTATTTATACAGTTACAAATTACAAGCAAGCATCTCCTAAACCAACAAACACCAATTAAGTCAGTGTCTACTTATAGGGGCATAAGTAAATCCCCGTTAATTCCCATCAGCTTCCTACAATTAATGTGCAAAACCAGATATAAATGCTTACAAAAAGTGTGTATTATGGGCTCCAGTTCTATCCTTCAGCAACTGGCTTTCTGGAATAGAAAAGTACTATTCTCACTCCCTCGTAATCAACTTTTCTCCAATCTATTGCCCTAGACTTTGTCATGTCCTTTTCAATTTTTCTCCTGAACCATTATATTGGAGCAAATACTCCCTTGTTAATCTCTCTTATGAAAGGTAAAAGTAGTATTAAGGACAAGTACATGTGTTGTCATCCAGTGACATTTGATTCCTCTAGAAGCTAAATTGCAAAAAAATGTTTTGGATTGGGGGAGAGTGGATTTTAGTAAAATAAGGCAGGATCTGGCCAAGGTAGACTGGGAACAGTTACTTGTGGGGAAATCTACAGAGGAACAGTGGGAGGGGGGGTGTTCAAAAAGGAAATGGGGAGGGTACAGCCTCAACATGTTCCCTCTAGG
>NW_027598386.1:0-46155 GCF_964194155.1 Cetorhinus maximus | reverse complement strand
CCCATCTCCCCCCTCCCCATCTCCCCCCTTCCCCATCTCCTCCCCTCCCCATCTCCTCCTCCTCCCATCTCCCCCCCTCCCCATCTCCCCCCTTCCCCATCTCCTCCCCTCCCCATCTCCTCCCCTCCCCATCTCCCCCCTCCCCATCTCCCCCCTTCCCCATCTCCTCCCCTCCCCATCTCCTCCTCCTCCCATCTCCCCCCTCCCCATCTCCCCCCTTCCCATCTCCCCCCTCCCCATCTCCTCCCCTCCCCATCTCCCCCCTCCCCATCTCCCCCCTCCCCATCTCCCCTCCTCCCCATCTCCTCTCTCCCCATCTCCCCCCTCCCCATCTCCCCCCTCCCCATCTCCCCCCCTCCCCATCTCCCCCCCTCCCCATCTCCCCCCATTAACACGAGGGCGTCTAAAACTCCGCTGCCTGTCTCATTTCACGCCAAGCCCCATCCGCCCATCACCCCACCTGCTCGCTGACCCACTCTAGCTCCCTCAAAGCGATGCCTCGATTTCAAATTCCTCATCCTGCTTTACAAGTCTCTATGTGGCCTCGCCAGTCCCTATCTCTGCCAACTCCTCCAGCCCCTGCAACCCTCCGAGATCTCCGCGCTCCTCCAATTCCGGCCTCTCGAGCATCCCCCGATTCCCCATCGCTCCGCCATTGGCGGCCGTCCCTTCAGCTGCCTGGGGGGACCCTGAGCTCTGGAATTCCCTCCATCAACCCCTCCGCCCCTCTCTCCTCCTTAAAACCGACGGCTCTGACCGGACCCTAATATCTCCCTCGGTGGCTCGGTGTTGTTTTATAAATGCTCCAGTGAAGCAACTTAGGGACTTTTTATGACAATAAAGGCGTTGAATAAATACAAGTTTTGTTTCCAAGATCACTTCGGGCCTCCTCAATAAACAGGTAGAGTCGACTGGCTCAAGAGAGTAGAGAGCAGGTTCTCGCCTCCCAACGACAGAGTTTGTACAGACGAACGCACGAACGAGGACCAGGAGTAGGCCATTCAGCCCCTCGAGCCTGCTCCGCCATTCGATAAGATGGGGGCTGATCTGACTGTGGCCTCCACTGCACATTGCCGTCTACCCTCCCATCCCCCCAGACTTATACAGCCATCAGCCATAACCTCAGGACCACCCCAAGGCACGTCACAGCCAGCAAATTGCTTTTGAAGTGCAGCCAATGTTCCTTGTGTGAGGAAGGTCGGCAGCCATTTTGCGCACAGCAAGATCCCACGGAGAGCAAGGTGATAATGACTTGATAAACTTGCTTCGGTGATGTCGGCTGAGGGATTGGCCAATGGGCCAGGCCACTGGAGAGAACTCTCCGACCTTCTCCCAATCCTGGCTATGGGATCGAGAGGGAAGATGGGCCTTTGGTTTGGTCCGAAAGACGGCACCTCCGACAATACAGCACTCCCTCGGTCCTGTTTCTGACAGAGTTGCAAACAGGAAACACCTTTCCGAAACTCGCCTATCCGAAAATTGAGCCAGACTGTTCCTTGGGATCCCTTTCGTTATTTTGAACCTTAAACGTTAAGCGCGTTGTGGTGGTAAAGGCGTGGGGTCAGAATTGGAGGAACCCCAAATTCTCGGGGGACTGCAGGGGGCCACAGGGATAGTAAGGAGGCAGGTAAGGACAGGAACGGACATCTATTCTGTGACTGGCCACCGATTGGTCAAGTCTGTGGAAGGCCAAGTGTGGTCACGCCTAGGTGGGGTTCAGGCAAGCGATGGTAACTCGGGGTGGTGGGCCTGGGATTGAAATTCCTCCTCCCCTGTTGGTGTACCTATGTTCCCCGGACATGAGGAAGAGGAAGAATGGGGTGTCGACCCTTCCCCAGTCACGTGAGGCCTGCGCCTCCCCTCCTTGTGCCAAGTTCTGGCTTCCCAGGGTGCCCCTGATGACCAACGCTGGGCCTGTGTCTATAGTAGATGTAGGCCCAGCTCAGGAAGCAGAGGAACTCCTGACCTTCTACATCCCACACTCATGCTCCCTAGCGGCTGGGGAAGGGGTGTGGCATAGACTGAAAATTAGAGACACAAGGGCTTGTACGAACAGCCCAGGCCTTGAGGCCTTGCGACTGCCGTTCTTTGGTAAGCCGGCCTGTAGTTTGAATTCCCTCCCCGGTTTCACGGTAAAGGGCACAGGACCGAAGGTCCTTGGGGGTAAATCTACCCTCACCTTCGAATCTAAAAATGGACAGGCAGTGAAAGTGAGATGAAGCCTAGATCCTAGGCCAAAACCAAACCACGGGCGGGCTTTAAAGGTCATCGGTGTGCACTGGAGACAGCTCAGGGCAACCCAGAGGAAGAGCGCGCGGGCAGAAGATCCCAGGGAAAAGGGGGATGGAGAAATGGGGAATTCTAGAGAGGTGGGACCTTGTGGTCTCTGGGTTCAAGGACATATCTATTTATCATAGCAAAAAGCCAGAGAGCAGGATTAATGCCACCATTTTTATCAATCCTTCAGAGACGTCACCATAGGCTAGATGCCTCCTTGGACCAGAGAAGGCTAAGAGGAGATTTAATGGAGACGTTTATATTCACGAAGGGTTTAGATAGAACGAATAATGGGAAACTGTTCCCAATGGCTGAAAGGTTGATAAACAGGGGGCACAGATTTAAGGTGATTGGCATAAGAACGTGAGAAAATGTTTTTAGGCAGCAAGTGTTTAGGATTTGGAACACGCTGCTGATAGGATAGTGATAACACATTCAATAGCAGCTTTCAAAAGAGAATTGGATAAATACGTGAGGGAGAAAAAGCTGCAGAAGTAATGGGACAGAGTGAGGAAAAATGGGACTAGCTGGATTGGACACAGACAGCACTTTCCAAACCCACGACCACTATCATCTAGAAGGACAAGGGCAGCAGATAGATGGGGACACCGCCACCTGGAAGTTCCCCTTCAAGCCACTCAACGTCCTGACTTGGAAATATATCGGCCGTTCCTTCACTGTCGCTGGGTCAAAATCCTGGAACTCCCTCCCTAACAGCACGGTGGGTGTACCTACACCACATGGACTGCAGCGGCTCAAGAAGGCAGCTCACCACCACCTTCTCAAGAGGCAATTAGGGATGGGCAATAAATGCTGGGCCCAGCCAGTGACACCCACATCCTGTGAATGAATTTGAGAAAATACGAATTAGGAGCAGGACTAGGCCACTCGGCCCCTCGAGCCTGCTCCACCATTCAATAAGATCGTGGCCGACCTGATTTTAACCCCACATTCCCGCCTACCCCCGATAACCTTTCACCCCCTCGCTTATCAAGAATCTATCCAGCTCCGCCTTAAAAATATTCAAAGGCTCTGCTTCCACCCCCTTTTGAGGAAGAGAGTTCCGAAGATTCACCGCCCTCGGAGTGAAAATAAAACTCTCCTCACCTCTGTCTTAAATGGGCGACCCCCTTATTTTTAAACAGTGAACCCCCCCCCAGTTCTAGATTCACCCGCAAGAGGAAACGTCCTCTCCCCACATCCCACCCTGTCAAGACCCCTCGGGGCCTTAAAGGCTTCACTCCAGCCACCTCGTTCTTCGAAAGAGCCACCGCAGACTCAATGGGCCGAGTGGCCTCCCCCTGTGCTGTGCTTTTATCTTTGAAAACTCTCCGTCGTGATGAAATGAGACATTGACGCGGAATGATATCAGATCCGCAGCTTGACACAGGCGCGACCGGGAACAGGAATTCAGGCGGTGAATAGCCACTCGGATGGTGAAGCCTGAGAAGGATAGACCACCTCCCCCCGCCTCCCACTCCCCCAACCTCCCCCCCCCAGCTCCCTCCAACAGTGTGAATGATAACCTGAGGAGCAGAGGCTGCGGAAAGAAAATGTGGCTTTCAGATGAGGGGCACCCGTTTCATGGATTTTGTCAGGGTGCCAATTTGCAAAGCAACTGGGACTCGCTCCAAGCTGGTGATTCAGCCTGAGTTATTGTTAAAATTCCTCGCAGGCCCGACAGGAATGAATACCTGCTATTCCTTTTCCGTTTTCTCCTCTCTCCCCTGGCCCGTTGCTGCCTTCTGGGCGCCCAGTTAATCCGGACTCAGCACAAAACAGCGTGGGGAGCTGCTCAGGCCCCTCGGGCCTAGTTCCGCCCACCGGTGAGATCATCGCCCGGACAGTGCCTCGAACTCCGCTTAGATGCCTTGGCTCTCTAACCTTTGATACCGAGATCTATTAATCTCATTTCTCGAAAGCTCCCAATTATGGTCCCAGCTTTTTGAAGGAGAGAATTCCAGATTTCCACTCCCCTCTTTGTGTTAAGACGTGCTTCCCGACATCAGCCTGGCTCTCATTTTTAAGGCCCTACTCCCTTGTTCTGGACTCCCCCCCACACCCCAGCCTTCCCTGCCAGGGGAAATAGTTTCTCTCCATCGACCCTAACGAATCCTTTAAGCATCTTAAAGACATCAATTGGATCAACACTCAATCTTTTATACTCAAGAGAATACAAGGCCAGACTGGGCAACTAGTCCTTGTGTTTAACCCTATTAGCCCCACTGTCGTCAGGTGAATGCGTTAGAAGCAGTTCAGAGAAGGTTTTCTAACTCATACCAGGAATGGGTGGATTGACTGGTGAGGAAAGGTTGAACAGACCAGGCTTGTATCCACTGAAGTTTAGAAGAGTAAGAGGAGACTTGATTGAAACATATAAGTTCCTGAGGGGTCGTGACAAGGTGGATGTGGAGAGGGTGTTTCCTCTTGTGAGAGAATCTAGAACTCGGGTGTCACAGTTTAAAAATAAGAGGTCGCCCATTTAAGACAGAGATGAGGAAAATATTTTTCTTTTTTAAAAATTCATTCACAGGATGTGGGGCGTCGCTGGCTGGGCCCAGCATTTATTGCCCATCCCTAATTGTCCCTTGAGGAGGTGGTGGTGAGCTGCCTTCTTGAGCCGCTGCAGTCCATGTGGTGTAGGTACACCCACAGTGCGGTAAGGGAGGGAGTTCCAGGATTTTGACCCAGCGACAGTGAAGGAACGGCCGATATATTTCCAAGTCAGGATGGTGAGTGATTTGGTTGGGAAATTCAAGGCGGTGGTGTTTCTCATCTATCTGCTGCCCTCATCTTTCTAGGTGTGGTCGTGGGTTTGGGAGGTGCTGTTTCAGGAGCCTTGGTGAGTTGCTGCAGTGCATCTTGTAGATGGTACACACGCTGCTGCTACTGTGTGTCGGTGGTGGAGGGAGTGAATGTTTGTGGATGTGGTGCCAATCAAGCGGGGCTGCTTTGTCCTGGATGGTGTCAAGCGTCTTGGGTGTTGTGGGAGCTGCACTCATCCAGGCAAGTGGAGAGTATTCCATCCCACTCCTGATTTGTGCCTTGGACAGGTTTTGAGGAGTCAGGAGGTGAGTTACTCACTGCAGGATTCCCAGCCTCTGACCTGCTCTTGTAGCCACAGTATTTATATGGCTGGTCCAGTTCAGTTTCTGGTCAAAGGTAGCTCCCAGGGTGTTAATATTGGGGGTTTCAGCGATGGTAATGCCATTGAATGTCAAGGGGCGATGGTTATATTTTCTCTTGTAGGTGATGGTCATTGCCTGGCACTTGTGCGGCACGAATGTTACTTGCCACTTGTCAGCCCAAGCCTGGATATTGTCCAGGTCTTGCTGCATTTGAACGTGGACTGCTTCAGTATCTGAGGAGTCACGAATGGTGCTGAACATTGTGCAATCATCAGCGAACATCTCCACTTCTGACCTGAAAGGAAGGTCATTGATGAAGCAGCTAAAGATGGTTGGGCCGAGGACACTACCCTGAGGAACTCCTGCAGTGATGTCCTGAAGCTGAGATGACTGACCTCCAACAACCACAACCATCTTCCTTTGTGTTAGGTATGACTCCAACCAGCAGAGAGTTTCCCCCCTGATTCCCATTGACTCCAGTTTTTCTAGGGCTCCTTGATGCCACACTTGGTCAAATGCTGCCTTGATGTCAAGGGCAGTAACTCTCACCTCACCTCGGGAGTTCAGCTCTTTTGTCCATGTTTGAACCAAGGCTGTAATGAGGTCAGGAGCTGAGTGGCCCTGGCGGAACCCAAACTGGGCATCAGTGAGCAGGTTATTGCTAAGCAAGTGCCGCTTGATAGCACTGTTGATGACCCCTCCCATTACTTTACTGATGATGGAGGGAAGACTGATGGGGTGGTAATTGGCCAGGTAGGATTTGTCCTGCTTTTTGTGTACAGGACATATCTGGGCAATTTTCCACATAGCCGGGTAGATGCCAGTGTTGTAGCTGTACTGGAACAGCTTGGCTAGGGGCGCAGCAAGTTCTGGAGCACAAGTCTTCAGTACTATTGCCGGAATATTGTCAGGGCCCATAGCCTTTGCAGTATCCAGTGCCTTCAGCCATTTCTTGATATTACGTGGAGTGAATCAAATTGGCTGAAGACTGACATCTGTGATGCTGGGGACCTCCAGAGGAGGCTGAGATGGATCATCTGCCTGACACTTCTATCTGAAGATTGTAGCAAATGCTTCATCCCTGTCTTTTGCACTGATGTGCTGGGCTCCTCCATCATTGAGGATGGGGATATTTGTGGAATCTCCTCCTCTAGTGAGTTGTTTAATTGTCCACCACCATTCATGACTGGATGTAGCAGGACTGCAGAGCTTAGATCTGATCCGTTGGTTGTGGGATCACTTAGCTCTGTCTATCACTTGCTGTTTATGCTGTTTGACATGCAAGTAGTCCTGAGTTATAGCTTCACCAGGTTGAAACCTCATTTTTAGGTGTGCCTGGTGCTGCTTATGGTATGTCCTACTGCACTCTTCATTGAACCAGGGTTGATCCCCTGGCTTGATGGTAATGGTAGAGTGGGGTATATGCCGGGCCATGAGGTTACAGATTGTGTTCGAGTACAATTCTGCTGCTGCTGATGGCCCACAGAGCCTCATGGATGCCCAGTCTTGAGTTGCTAGATCTGTTCGAAATCGATCCCATTTAGCACGGTGGTAGTGCCACACAACACGATGGAGGGTATCCTCAATGTGAAGACAGGACTTCATCTCCACAATGACTGTGCGGTGGTCACTCCTACCGATACTGTCATGGACAGATGCATCTGCGGCAGGCAGGTTGGTGAGGATGAGGTCAAGTATGTTTTTCCCTCTTGTTGGTTCTCTCACCACCTGCCGCAGACCCAGTCTAGCAGCTATGTCCTTTAGGACTCGGCCAGTTCGGTCAGTAGTGGTGCTACCGAGCCACTCTCGGTGATGGACATTGAAGTCCCCCACCCAGAGTACATTCTGCGTCCTTGCCACCCTCAGAGGGTGGTGAGTCTTTGGAACTCTCTTCCTCAAAAGGCAGTGGAAGCAGAGCCTTTGAATATTTTTAAGGCAGAGGTAGATAGGTACTTGATAAGCGAGGGGGTGAAAGGTTATCGGGGGTCGGTGGAAGGTTACAGCCAGATCAGCCAAGATCTTATTGAATGGCGGAACAGGCTCGAGGGGCTGAGTGGCCTAACTCCTGCTCCTAATTCATATGAGACCTGGCTCCAAAGGAAGCTGATCTGTTTGAGGGGAGGCGAAGGTCGATCCCAAGCCAATCGTCAAATCAAATCTCACCATCAAGAAAGAAGTGATAGTTTGCATTGATATAACGCCTATCATGTCCTCAGTCCATCCCAGCTGCCAATGGAGAGCTTTTGAAGGGCAGTCACTCTTATTTTGGAGGGAAGCGCAGCCGCCAACGAGAGCACAGCAGGATCCCACACGCAAGAGGGCAGGCAGGGCCTCAGTTCAACTGAAAGGTAGCACCTCTGAAAGTGCAGCAGTCCCTCAGTGCTGCACCAAAAGTGTTCGCTTTGTATTTGTAAGAAATATGTTCATTCTCAGGACCTGGACATGGCTGGAACTTATACTCCTCGCCGATTTGCCCTTGAAGCCAGATTCTCGCCGACTCGCTGGTCAGGTCATTTCAGAGCGCAGTTAATAGTCAACCATGTTGGGGAGGTGGTGGCACAGTGATATTGTTGCTGGACTAGTAATCCTGTGACCCAGGGTCATGCGCTGGAGACCTGGGTTCAAATCCCACTCAGGGCAGATAGTGGAACTTGAATTCATTAAAAATCTGGATTTAAAAGTCTAATAATGACCACAAAACGATTGTTGTTAAAAACCCATCTGGTTCACTAATGCTCTTTAGGGAAGGAAACCTGCATTACCTGGTCTGGCCTACATGTGACTCCAGACCACACAGCAATGTGGTTGATTCTAAACAAGGGCAATTAGGAAGGGACAATAAATGCTGGCCTAGCCAGCTATGCCCACATCCCATGTACAAATAAAGAAAACATTTCCTAAAGGACATTAGTGAGCCAGATGTGATGTGTTTTTACAACCATCAATGATAGTTTCGTGGTCACCATCACTGGGACTAGCTTTTTAAACCAGGTTTATTGAATTAACTGTATTTAAATCTCGCCAGCTGCTGTGGTGAGATTTGAACCCTTGTTTGCATTACTGTAGGTTTCTGGATTAACCAGTTCAGTAACAAGACCGTTATGCCACCAAACTGTTCTATGCCAAGTTGACACTCATAACACACTGTAGTAATTATGGTTTTATTTAGTGTGTAATGTACCTTTGAGAATAATATTTGTTCGGAAAGATCACATGATCTGTAGTAACCAATAGGAGAGTAGCACGGGCTACCTCAGCAGGCAGTGCAGAGATAGAGTTGGAGTTGAAAGCACACGTGTGTAGTTGCTGCCGAGTATATTGTAAACAAACTTAATGTTTACACCCAAGAAGTGTCTGCAGATCAACTCTATTGCTAATAGTACAACTCGACCACCCTGTGACAAACTGGCGACGAGGATGAAACAGGATTGAACTGAAGAAGTCAAGTTTAAAATATTGATCTGTACCTCGCCCAGTGATTGTAAGTAGCAAGCTCCATTAGAATTGAAGAAGATATCCCCTCTCAAAATGCCACAATTGGGGAGAATTTATCCTTTTAAACAGCCACAGATGATTGGTCTTCAATGCATAGAATGCCTCATGTTCTTTTTTCAAGCGAATGAGATTATGGGGAAGAGCAGTGAGGTACTTGTGGGAGCAAAACCTATGGTTTAATTCAAAGTTTGACGGCGCCCAGCGCTCACATTCGAAGAGTTTCGATGAATTGGTGGGACCTTGCGAAGGGACACTTTCAACCCAAGCCCTCAGTCACGATGCAACGGTTCAGGTTTAATTCACAAAATAGAGCCCCAGGACAGACAATTGCATGCTATGTGGCAAATCTGAAGCAGCTAATGGGAAAATTGTGAGCTCAGTACGACTCTGAACGACATGCTCAGGGATCGTTTAAGGTGTGGGCGTGAAAGAGGGCACTATTCAGAAAAGATTATTGTCCGAAGTGAATCTGGATTTCACGGAGGTGCTAGAGACAGCGCTGGCCATGGGAAGAGCAGTGAGAGATTCAAAAGCAATACAGGGCGCGCAAAATGGCACCGTCCTCCACATCGGGCGGGGAACCTCAGCCAAAAAGAGCACAAAAAAGTGAGACTCTGCTGAGAAGCGGGAAACAGGCCCCGTTAGCCGAAGAATAAAGAAAAATAACTTAGCAGCGAAACCGAAGAATAATTTTAATGGAAGTGGAAACAATCAGTCTTTTAGCAATTGGCAGTTTAAAAAAATCAAATGCTACGATTGTCACAGCAATGGACATAGGATGGGGCAGTGCAACGAAAGATTCAAGCAGGCTTGTCAACAAAAGAAGAAGCCCAATGGAATCTACAATGTAGAAGAGCCTGAAATTTGATGCATTATGGTTTTTTTCTCCATTGGAAAAGTACTGTAATGCATGCGAACAATTAGGCCATACTGGTCAACGTAAGGGTCAACTTACCTTTGAAGGACAGATCCCTAAGATGAATCACTGCATTAAAGTCTCATCTACGTTACATTACACAGGTGAAGACATTCAAGTAAAAGGCGTAAGCGGAGTAACTGTCCATTATGGAAGCCAATTGGCAAAGCTGCCAGTGTTGGTATTGAGAGGCAGAGGACCAAATCTTCTAGGGTGAAATTGGCTAAGGGGAATAAACCTTGATTGGCCACTGGGATTCCAAAAGGAAGCAGGAAGTGTTTCTGTTTTGGAGAAAGGAGTGTGTAAGGACTCAACAACCTGAAGAAATGCAGGCTATCTTAAACCAAAACCTGGTGGAACAGCAGAAGGAACTCAAAGAGACCCTGCTGGATGACAGAGTTCAAGACGAGGTGAGCTACCTCCGAAGGGGAAAAGGAAACCTGTTGACCTTCACGCACGACAAGATTCCCTCAGGTCAAAGTTTGTACCTCTGGATAAGTGTGAAGAGAAACAGAAAGAATTCAGCACCTCTCTGAACAAACTGAAGGACGAGTTGGCAGAGGAGACACAACCAGGCTCAATTTCCCAGGAGGCAGCAAACAAGAACAAAAAAGAGCTGAAGAATCAACTAAATGAAGTCAAAGAGACTTTGGAAGCAAAAGTTGCAGAATTTTCCCAGAAGCGGACAGATAATGAAATTTTGGGAGGCTCAGACCAGTTGAGCCGGCATCTGGGAGAAGTCTGGCCAATAGTGAAGTCAGAACGAAAGCCGAGATTAAAGTCAGCGCTAGAAAGAAGAGGGCATGTAGAATGAAGATACAGAAATACTAATAGGGCTTTAATTCTGGCAGCATATGAATACACTTTTGTACACAGGCCTGACAAGCAAATCGCAAACGCCGATGCTCTTAGTCATAAGGCCATAAGCCGTAGGAGCAGAAGTAGGCCATTCGGCCCATCGAGTCTGCTCCGCCATTCAATGAGATCATGGCTGATCTGATAATCCTCAACTCCACTTTCCTGCCTTTTCCTCATAGCCCTTGATTCCCTTACTGATTAAAAATCTGCTTATTTCAGCCTTGAATATACTTAACAACCCAGCCTCTACAGCCCTCTGCGGTAAAGAATTCCACAGATTCACTATCCTGAAATTCCTCCTCATCTCTGTCTTAAATGGGCACCCCCTTACTCTGAGATTATGCCCTCTGATCCTAGACTCTCCCACAAGGGGAAACAACCTCTCAGCATCTGCCCTGTCAAGCCCCCTACGAATCTTATATGTTTCAATAAGGTTGCCTCTCATTTGTTTGCCTTTACAAGAAAATGATGAGCACGTCCCAGTTCCACAGGAACTTGTTTTACTGTTAAATTTCTTAGATTCCTCAGCGGTATGTGCTCAACAGAGACTGGACAAGTCAGGACCCAGTCCTGCCTCAGGTAGGAGAACAAGTGCTACATGGTTGGTCACAGGAGCCGGTATCTGATGAAATGAAACTGTATTTCAACAGGAGACTTGAAATAACCAGCCAGGATGGCAGCTTATTGTGGGGGCATGAGTGATAGTTCCTCCAAAGGGAAGGGAGCCACTTTTAATTGAACTACACAGAGCCCATCCAGGAATTTCCCGAATGAAGACCATAGCACACAGCTATCTATGGTGACCTGGGATGGATGGCGAAATAGAGAGTTTAGTAAAGCACTGGGTACAATGTCAGCAACTGCAAAAGTTGCCAGTGACCAGTTCCATTACACCCACAGGTGTGGTCAGGTAGACCCTGGGTGCGGTTACACATTGACTACACTGGACCTTTCCTGGGAACAATGTTTCTGCTCATTGTCAATGTCCATTCAAAATGTTTGGATGTATATGCGGTGAAGTCACCAACGTCGACTGCTACAATTGAGAAACTACATCAGAATTTTGCCATTCACGGATTACCAGAAGTAGTTGTTTCTGATAACAGCACGGCATTTACAAGTGCTGAGTTTCAACGGTTTATCAGCCTCAACGGTATCACTCACGTCAAGCGGACTGGCCGAAAGGGCAGTTCAAACGCTCAAGACAGGCATGAAAAAGCTAACTGGTGATTCCTTGGCAATCAAGCTAACACGCTTTCTGTCTCATTACAGGACCACCCCTCACACAACAACAAGTGTCACACCTGCAGAGTTATCATTGAAACGCCGTCTCAGGACAAGACTGAGCTTAAAAATGCCGAATTTAGAGGGGAAGGTGGAAAGGAGTCAGGGAAGCCAGAAAACTAGACACGACCGGCATAGCCGCGAGAGGAAATTTACCGTTGGAGAGCCGATATATGTGAAGGACTTCGGGGAAGGACCACAGTGGTTACCGGTGACTGGACGTCTACCTTACCACGTGGAGGTGGAAGGCGGGATCATCCATAAACATGTGGACCCAAGAGAGAGACAAATCACCAAGATTCGGTTCCACCAGTGACCATGACCGGGTCTGCGTTTCCTGTTGACGATACTCAACCCAGTACAGACATGTCTGATGTTCCTGTAAGAGTTGAGGTTACAGAACTGCAAGTGCCCATCAAAGCACCTGATGTTCAGGCAACTCCGGAAAAGCAGGTTCCTGACAAAGAACCTGAGGTTGTGGAGCTGAGACGTTCCACATGTACCAGGAAACCACCTGAAAGACTGAACTTGTAAATTCCTTACCCAGTGTAAATATTATGTCGTCTTGAAAAATATGTACTTGTAAGTGTAATATATACAGCTGAGTTAAAGGGGGAGGAATGTAGTAATTATGGTTTTATTTATATGTAATGTACCTTTAAGAATAATACGTATTGGGGTGATCACATGATTTGTAGTAACCAATAGAAGAGTAGCACAGGTTACCTCAGCAGTCAGTGTGGAGATAGAGTTGGAGTTGAAAGCACACGTGTAGTTGCTGCTGAGTATATTATAATTAAACCTAATGTTTCCACCCAGGAAGTGTCTGTAGAACAACCCCATCGCTAACAGTACAACTCAGCTACCCTACAAGACTTTGTCTCCGGGTGTGATGTCCGGTAGAGGCAAAGGCGCTAAAGGTGTCGGTAAAGGGGGTGCTAAACGGCACCGGAGAGTCCTCCAAGATGATATCCAGGGAATCACTAAACCCGCCATTCACCGCCTCGGTGATCGTGGAGACTTTAAACGCACCTCCGGCCTCATTCACGAGGAAACTCGTGGGGTTCTCAAGGTCTTCTTGGAAAATATTATCCAGGACTCGGTCACCTACACGGAACACGCTAAACGCAAGGCTGTTACCACCATGGACGTGGTCTATGCCCTGAAACGCCAAGGGCGAACTCTGTGTGGGTTAGGTGGTTGAGAACTGTCCACAAAAACATTTGAGCCACTCTACAACACACACTGTTGGTGATTCACTGCAACTACTACCGCAGTCCTCAAAGTTCATTCATGGGATGTGGGCATCGCTGGCTAGGCCAGCATTTGTTGCCCCTCCCTAATTGCCCCTTGAGAACTGAATGGCTTGCTAGGCCAGTTAAGAGTCAACCACATTACTGTTGCCTTAACGGAGGTGTAACTGGGAATCAGATTAATCAGGGGGAACTAGGAATTATCATAGTAGTAACGTGTATGTATGTACTTAAAATTATTTTTTTTATTAATAACAGTTTAATTTAGTTTTGTAAAATAGGCATCTAAGACTCAGTGGGCGTATTACACTGAATTCAAAGCATGCCTCTCGAAATAAAAATGCAAATTGCAAAACAGTTGTGGCTGTTGTTTCGAGTTTCCCCCCTGGGATTTGAGCAGCTCAGCATTTACCATCCGCTGTGCCATAACAGCTGGAGATGGTGGCACGTGATGACCATTAAGTTAGGTGATTCCAGTAGATCTTTGGAGCTGTCCTTGTCAGTTTTGCAGTCCTTTGGAGACACTTGTTGGTCTCTCCCTATCTCTGTAACTTCCTCCAGCCCCTACACCCCTCCCTATCTCTGTAACCTCC
Organism: Cetorhinus maximus; assembly: GCF_964194155.1. NCBI lineage: Eukaryota > Metazoa > Chordata > Chondrichthyes > Lamniformes > Cetorhinidae > Cetorhinus > Cetorhinus maximus. Next base: position 32,351 of record NW_027598386.1, on the reverse strand, counting down.
TCCAGCCCATACATCCCTCCCTATCTCTGTAACCTCCTCCAGCCCCTACACCCCTCCTTATCTCTGTAACCTCCTCCAGCCCCTACACCCCTCTCTATCTCTGTAACCTCCTCCAGCCCCTACAACCCTCCCTATCTCTGTAACCTTCTCCAGCCCCTACACCCCTCTCTATCTCTGTAACCTCCTCCAGCCCCTACAACCCTCCCTATCTCTGTAACCTTCTCCAGCCCCTACACCCCTCTCTATCTCTGTAACCTCCTCCAGCCCCTACAACCCTCCCTATCTCTGTAATCTCCTCCAGCCCCCTACAACCATCCCTATCTTTGTAACCTCCTCCAGCCCCCACAACCATCCCTATCTCTTTAACCTCCTCCAGCCCCTACAACCCTCCCTATCTCTGCAACCTCCTCCAGCCCTGGCAACCCTCCCTATCTCTGCAACCTCCTCCAGCCCACTACAACACTCAAAGACAGCTGCACTCTTTCAATCCTGGCCTCTTGAGCGTCCCTGATTTTAATCCTTCCACTATTGGCGGCCGGGCCTTCAGTTGCCTGAGCGCTAAGCTCTGGAATTCCCTCCCTAGACCTCTCCGCCTGTCTCCCTCACTTTCCTCCTTTAAGATATTCCTTAAACCTCTGACGAAGTTTTTCATCATCTGCTGTAACATCTAACACTGAGAGGTGGATGGCGCGTTACAGCGGGACATTAATAAAAGGGTGGAACGGGCAAATAATTGGCAAATTGAAGTTAATCACAGATAACTGTGAGGCCGTACAGTTTGCTAGGAGGAAGAGAGAGGTCAGCTGTTGCTCGGAAGGAAACAGTCCGGGTGGGGTAGAGGAACAAAGGGTTCTCGAAGTACAAATACATTAATCACTAAAAGTTAAACCACAGGTTAGCAAGGTCATAAAAAACAAACCAAACACTAAGCTTTATTTCTAGAGGGGTAGAATTGATACGTAGGGAGGTTATGTTAAATCTGTATCGAAACTTGGTTAGACCACACTTAGAGCACTGCGTACAGTCCTGGTCACCGTATTATACAAAAGATATAGAGGCACTGGAGAGGGTGCAGAGAAGATTTACAAGGATAATACCAGAAACAGATGAGGAAAGGATTAACAGGCTGGGTCCCCTTTCTCCTGAATAAAAACTGAGGGGGTGACCTGAGGGAGGGTCAGGAAAGGTTTTGATCGAGAGGACACAGAGAGGGTGTTTCCTCTTGTGGGGAAGGGCAGAACTAGAGGCCGTCGATGTGAAACAGTCACCAGGAAATCCAGTCGGGGGTTCAGGAGAAACTCCTTTACCCCAGCGAGTGGGGAGAATGTGGAACTTGAAGGGACCTCTGAGGGGAAACTAGGCCAGCATGCGAGGGAGAAGGGTCAGGATGAGAGATTTAGCTGAGGAAAGATGGGAGGAGGCTCGAGTGGAGCAAAAATACCGGCAGGGACTGGTTGGGCTGAATGGTCTGTTTCTGTGCAGTATAACTTATACAATCCTGTGTACTTTATCTCTCTTATGTGGCTCAGTGTCAACTTTTGTTTGATAACTGCCCCTGTGAAGCACCTTGGGATGTTTTATTACATTAAAGGTGCTATATAAATGCTAGTCGCTGTTGTTATTGAGTATTGAAGATGGAAATGAGTGCTATGAATAGTTACACTTTGCAATAAAGCCAAATGTCTCGAATCATCCAACATCCACTGCCTCGTACGTGACTCGCAATCACTCCCATATACCACAGCATGGTCACTACTGGCTGTTTAGCAGCCAAAGCTTCAAGGTCTCCAAGGCCTCACTGGAGGCTTCTGATATCCCGGGCCTGGTCGGAGGGCTCCAGGTATTCAATGCTGGGCTGGAGGCCTCCTTCTCTTCAATGCTAATCCAGAGGCCTACTTTGTCAAGGAGGCCTGCTATCCAAGTTCATTACAGAGGTGTAGTTTTCAAAACTTGTCTGGTGGCCTCCTGATATCCAAGGCACATCTTCAGGCCTTGGCCTCCTTCCAAAACCTAGCCTGAAGCCTCCTTCTCTTCAAAGTCTATCTGGTGAGGCCCCCTTGGCATCCGGGACCCTGTTCGGGCCCTCCCTTTGCTTCAAGGCCTGTCCGGAAAGGCTTCTTTCCCTTCAAGCCCTTTTCAGCTAGGGCCGAGGCCAACTTTTGCATCGCTGGCTCCCTAAGGCCTGCAGGAGGCCTCTTTATCGTCGAGGGACCGCCCTGGTGTCCAAAGCCTGCTTGAAGGCCGCTTCCTCTACATGGCTTGTGCAGGGGGACCTCCTGCTATTCGACTGGGACAGTTGGGGAGGACCTCCTGGGCTGTGTTCACTGCAGATAAATATCTGCAGTAATTCAAACAGCGCATGGCGGGGGATTTGGGAATTGTAGATCAGTCGCTGTGCAGCTGGTATTTTGATGTGGGCTAGCCAAGGGAAACTGTTGATGAGCCATTTAAGGGCTGGAATGTATCACAATCTAATCTTCAAATTAAAACTATTTCTAAAGCAAACATTCACAGCTGCCAACATCTGCTGCCTCGAGGAACCTCTCTCTCTCTCTCCCTGGGTCAGTTAAGAGGCTAAATCACTGCCGCTAAATGAGGTTCAGGAAAAGCTTCCACAGATGTTCACAACTTCCCAGAAAACTGAGTTCCCACCCCACACCGATCCTCTCTGTTTCTTTCCTCGTAACTCCTGGATGATCCTTTCTGAGCAATCTGGGGCACTTAAGAACCTAAACAGGAGCGGGGAGTAGGCCATTCGGCCCCTCGAGCCTGCTTTGCCATTCGATAGGATTACTTTTTCATTCACTCGTGGGGATGTGGGTGTCGCTGGCTGGGCCCAGCATTTATTGCCCATTCCTAAATGCCCCCTTGAGAAGGTGGTGGTGAGCTGCTGCCTTCTTGAGCCGCTGGAGTCCATGTGGGGTAGGTACATCCCCAGTGCTGTTAGGGAGGGAGTTCCGGGATTTTGACCCAGCCACAGTGAAGGAACGGCCGATATATTTCCAAGTCGGGATGGTGAGCGACTTGGAGGGGAACTTCCAGGTGGTGGTGTCCCTATCTATCTGCTGCCCTTGTCCTTCTAGATGGTAGCGGTCGTGGGTTTGGAAGGTGCTGTCGAAAGGGCCTTGGTGAGGAACTTCCAGGTGGTGGTGTTCCCATGTGTCTGCTGCCCTTGTCCTGCTAGGTGGTAGAGGTCATTAAATTCAAGTCTACACTAGCCGTCAAGTAGTCATAAGCCTTTTTTAAAAATTTATTCTTTCACGGGATGTGGACATCGCTGGCAAGGGCCAGCATTTGTTGCCCACCCCTCATTGCCCTAGGCCAGAGTCAAGCACATCGCTGTGGGTCTGGAGTCACGTGTAGGGCAGACTGGGTAAGGACGGGCAGATTTCCCTCCCTAAAGGGGGCATTAGTGAACCAGATGGGGTTTTTTTTACAACAATCGGTGATGGTTTCGTGGATCACCATGACAGAGACTGAGCTTTACATTCCAAATTTCATTGAGTGAATTTAAAATCCACATAGATGCTGTGGTGGGATTTGAACCCATGTTCACAGAGAATTGGCCTGGGACTCTGGGTTACTTAGTCCAGTGACCTGACCGCTACACCACCATCTCGGCTAAAACGCGGCTGCAAATTTCCCACCCCCCCCATCCTTCGCTCGCTCCCAATGCCACACCCGGTTTTTTAGTCGATAGTTGACCAATGTCGGCCTAGCGGCCAATTCCTTGACATCTTTCTGCCTGTTTGGGTTACAGTCGGGTTCGATACTCTGACATGGTGCTTGCTGTAAGGCACTAGGCCTATCATCAGAACTTACTCACTCTCCAGCACCATTTTAACACCAGTTTCTGTGGTAACTGTTTACCACACGTGACACGTCGGAGACAATTAAGGGCCAATTGGAGTCTGGAGCAGGCTCGACCAGTCAGGTGGCAAACTCTCTTCCCTGGACGTGCCACCATTACCAATGCCACCGGAATTCCTGCACCGAAAGATTCTCATCCCTGTTTTTAAATCCCATTGCGGCCTACCCCAGCCCAATCTCCGTAACCACCTCCCCTCCAAGGTCTCCGCTCTCCTCCAATTCCGGCCTCTTGAGCATCCCCGGCTTCCATCGCTCCGCCATTAGCGGCCGTGCCTTCAGCTGCCTGGTGGAGGGGGGTGTGTCCAGAACTCTGGGATTCCCTTCCTAAGACCTCTCCGCCTCTCTCTGCTCCTTTAAGATGCTCCTTAAAACCGACCTCTTTGGCCGAACTTTTGGTCATCCTCTCCCTCGCATTCAGTGCAGGGTTCAGTGTCAATATTTGGCCCCTAATGATCCCGTGAAGTGCCTTGGGCAGGTTTATGCTACATTAAAGGTAATATATGAATGCAACTTGCTGTATGACAGTGGTTTAGTGATGTCGGACCACACCAGATCACAGATCCACCACCCTCTAGCAACTCAATGCAGCACACCAAACTGACTTACTACTGAGCCTAACAGCAGCAAATGCAGAGAGAAGCCAACCTGCGATTGGACGATCAGTAAAGAGTGGGAAGGTACTTTTTGAAGGTAGGTTTCAGGGTCTGGGGCACGAGGCAGATGGAGCAGAGGGGCCCAGGTGGGTCAGAGTGGGGCACGAGATAGCCGGAGGGGCAGGGCCCACTGGCAACTGAGTAAGTGAGTGACTGGAGGCTGTGTGTGAGAGAGAGAGAGAATGTGAGAGGGTGAGGGTAGGGGTGGGGAGTGAGTCTGAGAGGGTCGGGGTGGGGGAGAGTGATTGTGGAGGGGTTGGGTGGGGGTAGAGAGAGTGTTGGGGGAGAGGGGGAGTTTTGGGGGGGGGAGAGGGAGTGTTGTGGAGGAGAGAGAGAGAGTGAGTGTGGGGGTGGGTATGTTGGGGGGAGAGCGCGTTGGGAGGAGAGTGTGGGGAGAGAGAGTGTTGGGGGGATAGAGAGTGTTGTGGGGAGAGAGGATGTTGGGGGGGGAAAGAGTGTTGGGGAAGGAGAGTTTTGGGGAGAGGGAGTGTGGGGAGAAAGAGTGTTGTGGGGAGAGAAAGTGTTGGGGAGGAGAGGGAGTGTGGGGGAGAGAGAGAGTGTTGAGGGGAGAGACACTGTTGGGGAGGAGAGTTTGGGTAGGGAGAGAGTGTGTGGAGGGTAGAGAGAGCATTGGGGAGGAGAGTGTGGGAAGAGTGTGTTAGGGGGAGAGAGAGTGTTGGGGAGAAGAGTGTGGGGAGAAGACTGTGTGAGGGAGAGAATGTGTGAGTAGGGAGAGAGTGTGTGGGGGGAGAGAGAGTGTTGAGGGGAGAGAGAGTGTGGGGAGAGAGAGTGTGGGGGGAGAGAGAGTGTTGGGGAGAGAGAGTGTTGGGGAGAGAGAGTGTTGGGGGGAGAGAGAGAGTGTTGGGGGAGAGAGAGTGTTGGGGAGAGAGAGTGTTGGGAAGAGAGAGAGTGTGGGGAGAGAGAGTGTGGGGAAAGAGAGGGTGTTGGGGAAGACAGTGTTGGGGGGGAGAGAGAGTGTGTGCGGGGAGAGAGTGTTGGGGAGAGAGAGAGTGTGGGGAGAGAGAGTGTGGGGGGAGAGAGAGTGTTGGGGAGAGAGAGTGTGTGCGGGGAGAGAGTGTTGGGGAGAGAGAGAGTGTGGGGAAAGAGAGGGTGTTGGGGGAGAGTGTGTTAGGGGTAGAGAGAGTGTGTGCAGGGAGAGAGTGTTGGTGGGGGGAGAAAGTGATTCACATTAATTCCTTGGCTATGATGGCCTAAGGATGTGTGATGTGATATAATGTTTGTATTCCCCACTGGCAACTTTTAATGGAATTTACAGCACAGAAACAGGCCATTTGGCCCATCCCTTCTATGTTGGTGTTTATGTTCCACACAAGAACCCTCCCACCCTTCTTGGTCACGCTATCAGGGTAACCTTCAGCTTCCTTCTTCCTCATGTGTTTATCCAGTTCCTTGAATGTGTCTATACTAGAATCGTAGAATGGTTTCAGCACAGACTGAGGCCATTCAGCACGTCGGGCGGGATTTTCTGTGCCCGCTGGTGTCGGGCGTGTTCGGTGGCATGAGCGGCCAATATGGTGAGAAGCCCAAAAACTGGTTTCACGACGTCACTTTGTGATTGTCCACTCAGCCCATCGATGGCTGGCTGCATTCCCGACATGTGTCCGTGCGGTGACCACCAGATTGTGAGCCTGAACCTGCTCTAGATCAAGGTCCCACTGAGGTGTGTGTCTCTGCGCTGGTGAAGGGCGTGGGTAAGCGCTGTGACAGGTCTTCCAGGCTGCTTATTTCCAGCTCTTCAAAGGAGGAGGTGTCCTCTTGACTGGAGGTGAGGACCTGGATGGAGCTGAGGGACTGGCTGGCTGAGGGTGTCGGTCACTTGGCAGAGCTCCCTGTGAACTAAAGTAGAGATACTTAGTGCATGGCAGCACAGTCAAAAGCAGGAGAGGGAGCACTCACATTTACATTGCGAGGGGAATTATGTGGTGCAGGATCCTCACGAGGGTGTTCGCCACTGACCTCACTGTCACCGCAGGCACGGTCAATATCCTCACCAATCAGCACGATGGCACACTCCTCAAAGTGAGCGAGCGGCCTAATGTGGGCCACTCCATCCCTGGCCTGGGACCTCTCCCTGCTGATGCAAGCAGGCTCCTCCTCCATGAAAACAGATGGAAAGAGTGTGAGCAGGAAACATGGCACTGCATGGAATGTTTCTGTGGTGAATGGAGCCATGGACACGAGCTTGAGGCAATAGAGCCTGATGGAGATGTGAGGGTGTGTGGAAGAGTTAGGAGTGTTTGTCCATTGAGGTGTGAGATCCCTGTAGTTGTGTGATGGGTTTGTGAGTGTGTGAGTTGAGAGCGATGAGAAGAGTGACTTACCCTGGCGGAGTGAAGGAGACCATTCATCCCGTAGTGGCACTAGGCGGCTGGCATCTTTTGCAGGGCGTTGGCACTGACCACTGCCTCCCATGCTGAATTGGTGATGCAGCTGCCCCTCAGTGGCCAGAGCGGGGGTAGAGGACATCACGGTGACCCTCCACGGCGACCAAAAGGTGCTCCAGGGACGCGTCACTAAACCTGGGGGCTGCAGTCCTCTTGCCTTTCGGGGCCATGTCTTCCATGCAATAGTTGTGGGCAGGGAGCGCTGAGAGGTGTGCGCGTGACTGGACTTTAACTATGGCGCCCGGCGTGGTGAAGCGGCGAGGCGATGGCGTGGCGGGCGAGTGAGAGCCTGCCCGCCTTGCAAACGAGCGTGTTTCCCGGGAACGCATAATTAATGCGCCAAGCTTGGGACAGTACAACGCGAGAAGCCGCCATTGCGGCCGGCGGGTAAAACATCGCTTTACCCGCCCTTAGTACAAATCTGCGGCGATTGCGCCCGTCGTCTCTGGGTCAGCTCTCTGCAACAGCAACTCAGCTAGTCCCACTCCACGACCTTTTCCCCTCTAGCCCTGTAAAATCTTTTCTGTTATCCAGTCATTATCCAGTCCCCTTTTGAAAACTGCACTTGAATCTGTCTCCACCACACACCCGGGCAGTTCCTTCCAGATCCAAACCCCTTGTTGCACAAAGAGTTTTTCCTCATGTCGCTTCTGGTTCTTCCGTCAATCAGCGTCGGGTTCTTGACCTTCTGCCCATTCCCCCCAAAACCGTCGATATCCTCTTGAAGTCTATCACTACACTCCTCACAGTTCACAAGAATTCCCAAGTCTTGCATTATCTTCAAATATTGAAATTGCGCCCTGTACACTAGGTCTAAGCGATTAATATAAATTAAGGAAAGCAGTAGCCCCTCTATATACCATCCCCCAGCCCACAGTAAGTAAAGTTTTCTGATATTTATGTTTTTAATGGGCTTGAATTAAATAATTAAACAGTTGCATAATGAAATTCTAGCTATACTAGAGACTAATGATTCAAAATACTACTTGGCTCAAAATTGCTAATATTTTTCATTTAAAAAGCATAGTTTTACTGTCGTTTGGAGACTCAAATGATTAATACATAGGAAACTAATGTAATAGTTTAGAAATGTTACGGCCAACACATCTTTGTTAGAGTCCTGGAACCTCATAAACTTGGCACTCCACCCCCTAGTCAAGCTGAAGTTTATAAATATGAGTGGCCGGTCAGGAGGGCGTTGGACGAGTCGAGTCTGGAGGGGACAAAGGCAGAGGTGGTGGTTTTAGCAGCGGACGAGCCCACACCACTCGTCCCCCTACTGGGAGAACAGGTCAGGAATCGCAAGATTCGTCCCTCACACTCCCAAATCCGGTGTCTCTCTCTCTCTCTCTCTCTCTCCCACACATTCCTGACATTCTTTCAACTGACAGGTTAGACAACTCAGGTCCGAGACTGTCAACTGCTAAGGCACCTCCGGGCATGGGCGAGCGAAACCCTGTTTCTACACCCGCACCCCCTCACCCACCCCCTCACCCACCCCCTCAGCTGCAGAGAGATTGACCGAGCACACTGCTGACAGGAAGATTCCTGCTTTGTCTTATCAGACAGGAAATGAAAAACAAACAGTGCAGAGAGAGAGAGAGAGGCAATGAGTGCAGGCTTGATCTTCAAGGGCCTATGAGGCCTCACATCACAGGAACTCACTGCAGCCGCCGGACTCGCCAGTGTCAATGGCTCAGGTGGTGAGTGAGGGGCTAAAGATCCCGCAGACTTCCCCTCGGCCCTCTGTCTTTCCAGTCCCTTCACCTTTAAGTCTTAAGGGTTAGTTTTCTTAAGCCGGTTGCTCACAGCTTGCAAATTTTTGGGCGCTTTTCTGAGCGCTCGTGACTAAAGGGTCTAAATCGTACTGGGGAGGTAGACGTAAATAAGGCAGGCGGGAGGCTCCAGCCGCTGATAGGCCGTGAGTGCGACCAAGCTGTCTAAGGCGTTGGATTTGGGCTTCCATCCCCTCGAGGGCGTGCGTTCCAACCCCACCGCTGCCACGCTCAATGAGTGACCGTGTGAAGCCTGTCCATTGTTGTAAAAACCCCATCCGGTTCACTCATGCCCCCCTTTTAGGGAGGGAAATCTGCCTGTCCTTACCCGGTCTGGCCTACATGTGACTCCCAGGCCCACACAGCCATGTGGTTGACTCTGAACTGCCCCCCTCTCTGAAATGGCCGAGCGAGACACTCAGTGCGAGGGCAGTTAAGGATGGGGCAACGAACGCTGCCCTTGCCAGTGATGCCCACATCCCATGAAGGAACAAAAATTGAAACATGCAGGGGGCTGAGGGGCGGTGGCGAAATGTCCCCTGGGGGTGTTATTGGGGGATGGAGAGTTGAAGGCCCCTGACCTTTCATGGGGAGACTGCCTCCATTAAACCGGACGCCTCCTCATGCCAAGAGGGCTGCCTAGCAAAATGCTCCATAAAATGGGCCTTAATGGGCAATCTCAGCCCTGTCAACCCTGCAAAGTCCTCCCTACTCACATCTAGGGGCCTAGTGCCAAAATTGGGAGAGCTGTCCCACAGACTAATCAAGCAACAGCCTGACATAGTCATCCTCACAGAATCATACCTTACAGATAATGTCCCAGACACCACCATCACCATCCCTGGGTATGTCCTGTCCCACTGGCAGGACAGGCCCAGCAGAGGTGGCGGCTCGGTGGTATACTGAGTTTGCAGGGAGTTGCCCTGGGAGCCCTCCATCGACTCTGGACCCCATGAAGTCTCATGGCATCAGGTCAAACATGGGCAAGGAAACCTCCTGCTGATTACCACACATCACCCTCCATCAGCTGATGAATCAGTGCTCCCCAATGTTGATCATCATTTGGAGGAAGCACTGAAAGTGACAATGGCACTGAATGTTCTCTGGGTGGGGGACTTCAATGTCCATCACCAAGAGTGGCTCGGTAGCACCACTACTGATCGGGCTGGCTGAGTCCTTAAGGACATAGCTGCTAGACTGTGTCTGCGGCAGGTGCTGAGGGAACCAACAAGAGGGAAAAACATACTTCACCTCATCCTCACCAACCTGCCTGCTGCAGATGCATCTGTCCATGACAGAATCGGTAGGAGTGACCACCGCACAGTCGTTGTGGAGACAAAATCCTGCCTTCTCATTGAGGATACCCCCCATCGTGTTGTGTGGCACTACCACTGTGCTAAATGGGATAGATTTTGAACAGATCTAGCAACCCAAGACTGGGCATCCATGAGGCACTGTGGGTCATCAGCAGCAGCAGAATTGTACCTGAGCACAATCTGTAACCTCATGGCCCGGCATATCCCCCAGTCCACCATTACCATCAAGTCAGGGATCAACCCTGGTTCAATGAAGAGTGCAGGAGGGCATGCCAGGAGCAACACCAGGCATACCTAAAAATGAGGTGTCTACCTGCTGAAGCTATAACACAGGACTACCTGCGTGCCAAACAGCATAAGCAGCAAGTGATAGACAGAACTAAGCGATCCCACAACCAACAGATCAGATCTAAGCTTTGCAGTCCTGCCACATCCAGTTGTGAATGGCGGTGGACAGTTCAACAACTCACTGGAGGAGGAGGCTCCACAAATATCCCCATCCTCAATGATGGAGGAGCCCAGCACATCAGTGCAAATGATAAGGCTGAAGTATTTGCTACAACCTTCAGCCAGAAGTGTCAGGCAGATGATCCATCTCAGCCTCCTCTGGGGGTCCCCAGCATCACAGATGCCAGTCTTCAGCCAATTCGATTCACTCCACGTGACATCAAGAAATGGCTGAAGGCACTGGATACTGCAAAGACTATGGGCCCTGACAATATTCCAGCAATAGTACTGAGGACTTGTGTTCCAGAACTTGCCGCGCCCCTAGCCAAGCTGTTCAAGTACAGCTACAACACTGGCATCTACCCGGCTATGTGGAAAATTACCCAGGTATGTCCTGTACACAAAAAGCAGGACAAATCCAACCCGGCCAATTACTGCCCCATCAGTCTACTCTCCATCATCAGTAAAGTAATGGAAGGGGTCATCAACAGTGCTATCAAGCGGCACTTGCTTAGCTATTGCTAACCTGCTCACTGATGCCCAGTTTGAGTTCCGCCAGGGCCACTCAACTCCTGACATCATTACAAAGGAGCTGAACTCCCGAGGTGAGGTGAGAGTGACTGCCCTTGACATCAAAGCAGCATTTGACTGAGTGTGGCATCAAGCAGCCCTAACAAAACTGGAGTCAATGGGACTCCAAGCCGACGCCTCCCAGTGCCGGTACTGAGGGAGTGCCGCACTGTCAGAGGCACCATCATCCAGAGAGTCATTAACCTGAGGCCCTGTCACCTCTCTCAAGTGGACCTCGATGATCCCACAGTCACCAGAGGAAGAAGGGGAGGGTGGGATAGTTCTCTCTGCTGTCCTGGAGCCATCATTTAATGACCAGCGAATAGCAGATTTCCTTCCCTAAAGGGGGCATTAATGAAGCCGATGGGGCTTCAACATGAATCTAGTCCTCTCATCGTCCCAATTACTGACAATTATTAATGCCAAATTTACTCAACTAATTGAATTTAAATTTCTCCGGCTACATGGTGGGATTTGACCCCACGTCTCTCGATTATTAGCTCGGGGCCCTGGGATTACTCATCCAGTCACGTAACCACTAAGTTACCGCTCACTACCAGCTGCCGACACTTCCTACAATACCACACCGATGACACTTCATTGGACACAAAGTGCTTTTAGGCAGGCCTGAGGCGCTACGGAAATGCAACTCATGCCTTATTTGGCACCGTGTGTACTAACTTCGCTCCAGTTCGGGCTGTACCCAGAGTATCAAGCTAACTGGAGTGACTCAAAGAACACATGTCATGTCACAATTAGACCTGATTTACCAGACGGTATGAAAAATGTCGGCTCTAATTAGCGACTTGTTGTGCCGGAGGTCTGAGCAGTGGATCCGATCCGCTCACTGATAGGTGAAGTCTGATTCAATACCTGTTTCTCCAGCCCTGGGCATGTAATAGAACCAAAAGGATAAGTCAGCGATCATCCTGCCCTGTGTGACTGCGACGATAGCGCTTTCTAAATATTCCTCAATTTAGGATCCTGGTCATTAACCATTCATCAAACTCAAAGGGAATCACTTCCACACAGAACTCTCCTGTAACAGCCAGATACCAACCAGTCCTATTCTCACTTATGTTTAAACCTGAAGATTAATGCACCTCTGGACCACTGGCAATACTACACTCTCTCTCCCTTTGATAATCTTTCCATTTGGGGATCTATCTCTCCCTGTGAGAATCTCTCTCTCCGTGTGAGAATCTCTCTCTCCCTCTAAGAATTGCTCTATCCTTGTGAGAATCTCTCTCTCCCTGTGAGAATCTCTCTCTCCTTGTGAGAATCTCTCTCTCCCTGTGAGAATCTCTCTCTCCCTGTGAGAATCTCTCTCTCTCCCTGTGTGAATCTCCCTCTCTCCCTGTGAGAATCTCTCTTTCCTTGTGAGAATCTCTCTCTCCTTGTGAGAATCTCTCTCCCTGTGAGAATCTCTCTCTCCCTGTGAGAATCTCTCTCTCTCCCTGTGAGAATCTCTCACTCCCTGTGAGAATCTCTCTCTCCCTGTGAGAATCTCTCTCTCTCTTAAGAATCTCTCTCCCTGTGAGAATCTCTCTCTCCCTGTGAGAATCTCTCTCCCTGTGAGAATCTCTCCCTCCCTGTGAGAATCTCTCTCTCCCTGTGAGAATCTATCTCTCCCTGTGAGAATCTCTCTCCCTGTGAGAATCTCTCTCTCTCCCTGTGAGAATCTCTCTCTCTCCCTGTGAGAATCTCTCTCTCTCCCTGTGAGAATCTCTCTCTCCCTGTGAGAATCTCTCTCCCTGTGAGAATCTCTCTCTCCCTGTGAGAATCTCTCTCTCCTTGTGAGAATCTCTCTCTCCCTGTGAGAATCTCTCTCTCCTTGTGAGAATCTCTCTCTCCCTGTGAGAATCTCTCTCTCCCTGTGAGAATCTCTCTCTCTCCCTGTGTGAATCTCCCTCTCTCCCTGTGAAAATCTCTCTTTCCTTGTGAGAATCTCTCTCTCCTTGTGAGAATCTCTCTCCCTGTGAGAATCTCTCTCTCCCTGTGAGAATCTCTCTCTCTCCCTGTGAGAATCTCTCACTCCCTGTGAGAATCTCTCTCTCCCTGTGAGAATCTCTCTCTCCCTGTGAGAATCTCTCTCTCTCCCTGTGAGAATCTCTCTCTCCCTGTGAGAATCTCTCTCCCTGTGAGAATCTCTCTCTCCCTGTGAGAATCTCTCTCTCCTTGTGAGAATCTCTCTCTCCCTGTGAGAATCTCTCTCTCTCCCTGTGTGAATCTCCCTCTCTCCCTGTGAAAATCTCTCTTTCCTTGTGAGAATCTCTCTCTCCTTGTGAGAATCTCTCTCCCTGTGAGAATCTCTCTCTCCCTGTGAGAATCTCTCTCTCTCCCTGTGAGAATCTCTCACTCCCTGTGAGAATCTCTCTCTCCCTGTGAGAATCTCCCTCTCTCCCTGTGAGAATCTCTCTCTCCCTGTGAGAATCTCTCTCTCCCTGTGAGAATCTCTCTCTCTCTTAAGAATCTCTCTCCCTGTGAGAATCTCTCTCTCCCTGTGAGAATCTCTCTCCCTGTGAGAATCTCTCTCTCCTTGTGAGAATCTCTCTCTCCCTGTGAGAATCTATCTCTCCCTGTGAGAACCTCTCTCCCTGTGAGAATCTCTCTCTCTCCCTGTGAGAATCTCTCTCTCCCTGTGAGAATCTCTCTCTCTCCCTGTGAGAATCTCTCTCTCTCCCTGTGAGAATCTCTCTCTCCCTGTGAGAATCTCTCTCTCCTTGTGAGAATCTCTCTCTCCCTGTGAGAATCTCTCTCTCCTTGTGAGAATCTCTCTCTCCCTGTGAGAATCTCTCTCTCCCTGTGAGAATCTCTCTCTCTCCCTGTGTGAATCTCCCTCTCTCCCTGTGAAAATCTCTCTTTCCTTGTGAGAATCTCTCTCTCCTTGTGAGAATCTCTCTCCCTGTGAGAATCTCTCTCTCCCTGTGAGAATCTCTCTCTCTCCCTGTGAGAATCTCTCACTCCCTGTGAGAATCTCTCTCTCCCTGTGAGAATCTCTCTCTCCCTGTGAGAATCTCTCTCTCTCCCTGTGAGAATCTCTCTCTCCCTGTGAGAATCTCTCTCCCTGTGAGAATCTCTCTCTCCCTGTGAGAATCTCTCTCTCCTTGTGAGAATCTCTCTCTCCCTGTGAGAATCTCTCTCTCTCCCTGTGTGAATCTCCCTCTCTCCCTGTGAAAATCTCTCTTTCCTTGTGAGAATCTCTCTCTCCTTGTGAGAATCTCTCTCCCTGTGAGAATCTCTCTCTCCCTGTGAGAATCTCTCTCTCTCCCTGTGAGAATCTCTCTCTCTCCCTGTGAGAATCTCTCTCTCCCTGTGAGAATCTCTCTCTCTCCCTGTGAGAATCTCTCTCTCTCCCTGTGAGAATCTCTCTCTCCCTGTGAGAATCTCTCTCCCTGTGAGAATCTCTCTCTCCCTGTGAGAATCTCTCTCCCTGTGAGAATCTCTCTCTCCCTGTGAGAATCTCTCTCTCCCTGTGAGAATCTCTCTCTCCTTGTGAGAATCTCTCTCCCTGTGAGAATCTCTCTCTCCCTGTGAGAATCTCTCTCTCCCTGTGAGAATCTCTCTCTCCTTGTGAGAATCTCTCTCCCTGTGAGAATCTCTCTCTCCCTGTGAGAATCTCTCTCTCTCTCTGTGAGAATCTCTCTCTCCCTGTGAGAATCTCTCTCTCCCTGTGAGAATCTCTCTCTCCCAGTGAGAATCTCTCTCTCCCTGTGAGAATCTCTCTCTCCCTGTAAGAATCTCTCTCTCCCTTTTAGAATCTCTCTCTCCCTGTGAGAATCTATCTCTCCCTGTGAGATTCTCTCTCTCTCTCTGTGAGAATCTCTCTCTCCCTGTGCGAATCTCTCTCTCCCTGTGAGAATCTCTCTCTCTCTCTGTGAGAATCTCTCTCTCCCTGTGAGAATCTCTCTCTCCCTGTGAGAATCTCTCTCTCCCTGTGAGAATCTCTCTCTCCCAGTGAGAATCTCTCTCTCCCTGTGAGAATCTCTCTCTCCCTGTAAGAATCTCTCTCTCCCTTTTAGAATCTCTCTCTCCCTGTGAGAATCTATCTCTCCCTGTGAGATTCTCTCTCTCTCTCTGTGAGAATCTCTCTCTCCCTGTGCGAATCTCTCTCTCCCTGTGAGAATCGCTCTCTCCCTGTGAGAATCTCTCTCTCCATGTGAGAATCTCTCTCTCCCTGTGAGAATCTCTCTCTCCCAGTGAGAATCTATCTCTCCCTGTGAGAATCTCTCTCTCTCCCTGTGAGAATCTCTCTCTCGCTGTGAGAATCTCTCTCTCCCTGTGAGAATCTCTCTCTTCCTTCAGAATCTCTCTCTCTCCCTTCAGAATCTCTCTCTCTCCCTTCAGAATCTCTCTCTAACTTTGAGAATCTCTCTCTGAGAATCTCTGTCTTCCTTCAGAATCTCTCTCTCTTCCCTTGAGGGTCACGCTCTGAGATCTCTCCCTCCCTTTGAGAATCACCAGCTCCTGTATGGAAGACTGAAGAGCCATTGACGATCTGAGATTTCAATGAACTTCGATGACGAAGGAAAGAAACTTTCTGCTTCCTGTCAGACTGCCAGCACCCAGTAACTTGACTGTAACTTGATGCCTGATGGATGAGGAGTCATTGGTTGAGGCGTGTCGAGGTCACCGGTCAGTATGTTAACATTAGAGCCAGTATCAATTTTAAAAGTAGTTTCGCAGCTTTGGACTTGGACAGTAAGTGTCCAGTAGTCGGGATTAAGACTATCGACATCCCCGAGAAACTCTCTACATTTGTCTTGTTTTTGATTCCCCATTCCTTGGAAGGTGTGTGTTTCATAAATATTTCCTGGTCTACGACTTTGATTAAAATTTTTGGATTTGCAGAAATGTTTGAAGTGTCCAGTTTCGATGCACGGGAAGCATTCTGCGCCCCCTGCTGGGCAGTCCGGGCGTCTATACTGGGTTTTCACCCCACATCGCGGGCATCTCAAAATGGCTGTCCTCGTGGAGCCTCCCGCCTTTCCACCTGGTTTGGCGGGCTTTCGTAGGCGTGGGACCACTACCCATGGGCCTATTCAATCTACGGAGTCATGTGAGTCTCCCCGAATTAGAGCACCATTAAATGCTTGAAGCTCGGCCTGTCTCGCATACTGGGCCGCTTGCTCCAAAGTGAGATATTCTTTGGTCAGTAGAAAGTCGGAGAGTTTTTCATCTCAGACACCCATGACTATGTGATCATGGCTTAACTCGTCCTTCAGTGCCCTGTACCCACAAGAGGTAGCTAGGCGATATAGGTCTGTTAGGAATAATTCACTCGATTCCCCAGATCGTTGTGGGCATTGGTTAAAACATGCTCGTTCAATTGCTAAATTTTGGTTTGGGCTTAAATAGGTGTCAAAGCCTTTAAGAACAGGCTCAATGTCCATGGTGGACTCCTGCACCTCCTGCCTGAGGAGAACATCATCTGCTACTGGACCTACTGTATAAAGAAAGGTACTGACTAAATGCTTCTGCTGTTCAGAGTAAAGACCTTACGCTGCTCGATACCAGAGGAAATGGTGTTCCTATATCTCCCACTGCTGGCTTCTCTGTTGACCCTGAAGGCAGGGGCAAGAGCAGGGTCTGCTCACCAGCTATGGTCATCGTTACCTCCCTCCAGCATGCCTCCTTCTCCTGCTGAAGTTTCTCAAGCTGCTTTCAAAGGTTCCTTCACTCTGTGGTTCCTTTGATAACACTGATGTCTCTTCTTACATCGATGTCTCCATCGCTGCCACCATGTTCTAAGATTGAGTCACTCTACCTTGGGCTCTAGGTGCAAGAGTTGGCTCTTAGACAGGTGGAGGTGATAGCATAGTGATATTGTCACTGGGCTAATAATCCCGAAGCCCAGGGTAATGCTCTGGGGACCCGGGTTCCAATCCCACCCTGGCAGATGGTGGAATTTGAATTCAATAAAAAAACTGGAATGAAAAGTCTAATCATGACCGTGAAGCTATTGTTGTAAAAAAGAACCCATCTGGTTCACTAGTGCCCTTTAGGGAAGGAAATCTGCCATCCTTACCTGGTCTGGCCTACACATGACTCCTAACCCACAGCAATGTGGTTGACTCTTAAATGCCCTCTGAACAAAGGCGATTAGGGATGGGCAATAAATGCTGGCCTAGCCAATGATACCCATATCCAATGAATTAAAAAAAGACTATAGACATACTCTGGTATCTGCTTAATGCTTGTTTATTAGTACCACATCCAAACAGGCAACAGAGTAGACATGACTCCAACATCCCTCTCGAGAGAGAGTCCAAAACATGACTGACTAATGTCAGTGGTACATTAGCATATCCCATCTGTTAACTCTTTATACAACACCTCTCTCTCTATCCCTTTATAATAGACCTGAGAAAATCTCTATCTCAGAGAATCACTTGGCCTGTGAGAATCTCTCTCCCTGTGAGAATTTCTCTCCCTGTGAGAATCTCTCTCTCCCTGTGAGAATCTCTCTCTCCCTGTGAGAATATTTCTCTCCCTTGAGAATCCCTCTCTCCCTGTGAGAATCTCTCCCTCCCTGTGAGAATCTCTCTCTCTCCCTGTGATAATCTCTCTCCCTGTGAGAATATTTCTCTCCCTTGAGAATCTCTCTCTCCCTGTGAGAATCTCTCTCGCTTCCATGAGAATCTCTCTCCCTGAGATACTCCCTCTCTCCCTTTGAGAATCTCTCCCTCCCTGTGATAATCTCTCTCCCTGTGAGAATATTTCTCTCCCTGTGAGAATCTCTCTCTTCCTGTGAGAATCTCTCTCTCTCCCTGTGAGAATCTTTCTCTCCCTGTGAGAATCTCTCTCTCTCCCTGTGAGAATCTCTCTCTCCCTGTGAGAATCTCTCTCTCCCTGTGAGAATCTCTCTCTCCCTGTGAGAATCTCTCTCTCCCTGTGAGCATCTCTCCCCCTTTGAGAACCTCTCTCCCTTTGAGAATCTATCTCTGCTCACTCTCTCTGAGTCTTTCACTCTCTCCCTGAGTCTCTCTCTCCCAGTGAGTCTCTCTCTCCAAGTCTCTCTCTCTCTCCCCCTCTGAATCTCTCCCTCTCTCCCTCTGAATCTCTCCTTCTCCCCCGAGTCTCTCTCTCTTTCGCTCAAAGTCTCTCCTTCTCTCCATGTGAGAACGTCTCTCCCTTTGAGAATCTGTCTCTGCAAGCTCTCCCTGAGACTTTCTCTCTCTCTGAGTCTCTCTCTCTTCCTGTGAATCTCTCCCTCTCTCCCTGTGAGAATCCCTTTGAGAATCTCTCTCTCCCTGTGACTCACTCTTTCTTAGCTCATCTCTTCTAAGGGCCTGTCCCTCAATCCCCTCTTTACCTCCCGACAATCCGTAAGCTTTTACAATTGCACCTTGGCAGTGACCCGATGCCAGTCTAAGATGCCAGTCCCTGCTGATCATCTCTACTTTGCCGGAGAGCCGTGTTTGAGGGCACAACCTTCACCTGGGTTCCTCGATTGAAAGGGGACTGTCAGGGCCAATTTCCCTTCAGCTCCATCTCTTTGGACATTGAAACATCTGGCTGAAGCTGACAGAGACTCAGGACAAGAAGACAAGAAACAGGCCACTCGGCCCATCGAGCCTGCTCTGCCATTCTGTGCGATCAGGGCCGATCTTGGGTTTCAACTCCATTTTCCCACTCGCTCCCCATATCCATTAATTCCCTGACAGACCAACAGTCTGTCCATCCCAGCCTTAAATGTCTTTCAACGATGGAGCCTCTGGGGTGGAGAATTCCAAAGATTCACAGCCCCTTTGAGTGAGGAAATTTCTCCTCATCTCAGTCCCTAAATGATTGGCCCCCTTATCCTGAGACTGTGCGCCCCCCTCCGAGTTTTAGAACAATAGAGCCGTAGAAAAGTTATGGCGCGGAAAGAGGCCATTCAGCCCATTGAGTCTGTGCCAGCCCAAAAGAGGGAAAAGAAACTCGCCGCCCATTTTAATCCCGCTTTCCAGCCCCTGGCCTTGCACATTACAGCACTCCAGACTTGTAAATGAGTTGAGGGTTTCAGCCTCAATCACCAACTCAGGCAGCGAATTCCAGACCCCCACCAGCCGGCGTGTAAAAAAAAGTTTTTCCTCATGTCCCCTCTCATCCTTCTACCCATCACCTTAAATCTATGTGTCCCCCCCTCCCCGGTAACTGACCCCTCAGGTAGGGGGAAATAGGTCTTTACTGTCGACCCTATCTAGGCCCCTCAATTAGGTCACCCCCTCAGCCTCCTCTGTTCTAAGGAAAACAACCCTTAGCTTAATCCAGTCTCTCCTCCTAGCTGCAATTTTCCAGACCAGGCAACATTCTTGTAAATCTCCTCTCTGCGCTCTCTCTCTCTCTCGCCAGAGCGATTATGTCCTTCCTGTAATGTGCTGACCAGAACTGAACTGTACACAAAATTCCAGCTGTGGCCTAACCAGAGTTTTATACAGTTCCATCATTTCACCCCTGCTTCTGTATTCAATACCTCGCCCAATAAAGGGAAGCATTCCATGTGCTGTCTTTACCACCATATCCATCTGTCCTGTCACCTTCAGGGACCTGTGGACACGCACTCCAAGGTCTCTCACTTCCTCACCCCCTCTCAATAACGTCCCGTTTATTGAGCATTCCCTTGCTTTGTTTGCCCTCCCCCAACGCCTGAACTATGCCCCGACCAGCGGAAACAATCTCTCGGGTTCCACCTTATCGAGCCCCTTCAGAATCATCTGTTTCAATGGGGGAATCACCCAAGCTCCAGGGGACGGAGGCCCAATTTACTCAGCTCTCCCCCCCACCTCGTCCGAGGGCAAGACAGACAAAATGGCATCTAAAGCAGCAGGGGCAGGGGAAAGGGTCGAGCGTGACGGCAACAGCCTGCATTTATGTAGCGCCTTTAACACAGTAAAACGCCCCCAGGCACTTCACTGGGGTGGTGAGCAAACTGAGCCGCCTGAGGGGGTAATAGGACGGAGGGGGACTTAAAGATCGGTCAGAGATGTCGGCTCGAAGAAACATCTTAAAGGAAGAGAGAAAAATATTATTCATGGGACGTGGGCGTTGCTGCCCGGGCCAGTATTTATTGCCCATCCCTAAATGCCCTTGAGAACTGAGTGGGCTAGTTCGGCCATTTCAGAGAGGGGCAGTTAAGAGTCAACCACATTGCTGTGTGGGTCTGGAGTCACATGTAGGCCAGACCGGGCAAGGACGGGCAGATTTCCTTTCCCTAAAGGGGGGCATTAGTGGACCGGGCGGGTTTTCACAACCCTGGTCATCGTCGGACTTTAAATTCAAGGCTGTTTTTTTTTTTGACTGTCGAATTCAAATCCGGATTCAAGCTGGGGGTCCCAGGGGCATTACCCCGGGTCCCAGTGGCAATACCACAACGCCACCACCTCCTCCCGGAGGTTTAGGGGGCCCCGGGCAGCCGAAGGCGCGGGCGCCAATGGTGGAGCGATGGGAATCGGGGAACGCTGAAGAGGCCGGGATTGGAGGAGCGCCAAGATCTCGAGGGGTTATAGGTCACAGGGATAGGGAGCGGGGCGGAGGGGTGGTGAGGGGGCGGGGTCTATAGAGAGACTTGGAAACAAGGATGTGGGTTTTAAAGTGGAGGTGTTGCCGGACTGGGAGCCCCAGTGCTGGCCGGAGATAACACGGAGCGAGGGTGATGGGTGAACGGGACTGGGTTCCAGTCATTACACCAGCCGGCAGAGTTTTGGACCCACTGAAGCTTACGGGGGTGGGGGGGAAGGAAGGTGGGAGGGTCAGCTAGGAGAGAGTTAAGTCAAAGAGAATGATTTGCATTTGGCTTATTTTTCTCAATCAGGCTCAATCCAAGACTGGTAAGGTGGCTGAGGGAACGTGGGGTCGATGGGGAGGCTGAGCCATGTGGAGTTGGCCCTTGGCCAGGCTGACAAGGGGAAACACGGTCCGAGACGCTCTGAATAGCTTCCAATTGAACGTGGATTAGCTCCTTCTGTGAAGTGGCTGAGATGGGCTTATCTCTGGACAGGAACAGGTTCGGCCTCCACTACTACTTCCCCCGTTGACAGGAGGAGGGGCGGCATCATCTCAGTGAGGCCGCCTTAGGCACGGCGCCAAGGGTCAGAGGTCGCTGCTGGCATGGCGCAGGGAGTCACCCACCCCCCTGGGTACGTTCCCAGGCCAAAGGGATTGTACCTCTGCCCCTGCCTTCCAACTTCCCCCACCATCCCCTCGCCCCCGACCATCTCCAACCAATGCCAACAGTCTGCCTGGCTGTTCCGCCTCCTGTGCCAGCAGGCACTGCCCACTACCCGCTCGCCATGGGTCATGCCACCAGTTGAGAGTAGCCGGTCACACCAGGGCCCTGGGTAAACGGCGGCCGAGCGATCGCGCAAAGCGTTCACAACTGCTGGAGGCCGAGAGGAGCCAGGAGGCCGCTTCCCAGGGTCCGAGGAGAGACTCGGGCTATTCGCCCTGGAAAGGCAGCGCCCTGAGAGACGACCTTATGGCTAGGCAGCTCTGTGAGCTCCCCCAGCCCTTCCGAGATCTCTACGCTCCTCCGCTCCTGGCCTCTCGAGCATCGCCGATTTTAATCGCTCCGCCGATAGTGGCGGTAGCTGCCGAGGTCCTGAACAGCGGAACTCCCTCCGAAAACCTCACCGCCCCTCTGCCTCCGTCTTCCCCTTTACTTAAGACCTCCCTCGCTGCCGTAAAATCCTCTCAGGTGACTCAGAGTCAGGTTTTGCTTGGTACTCACTCCCGCGATCTGCCTTGGGATGACTGACCACGTTAAACATAGAAAAATAGGAGCAGGAGTAGGGCCATTCGACCCTTCGAGTGTGCTTCGCCATTCATTATGATCATGGCTGATCCTCTATCTCAACACCGTACTCCTGCTCTCTCCCCATTCCCCTTGACGCCTTTAGAGTCTAGAAATCTATCGATTTCCTTCTTAAATATACTCAGTGACTTGGGCCTCCACAGCCTCTGTGGTAGAGAATTCCACAGGTTCACCACCCTCTGAGTGAAGAAGTTTCTCCTCATCTCAGTCCTAAATGGCCTACCCCGTATCCTGAGTCTGTGACCCCTTGTTCTAGACTCCCCCAGCCCGAGGAGACATCATCCCTGCATCCAGTCTGTCCATCCCTGTCAGAATTTTATACCTTTCAGTGAGATTCCCTTTCATTCTTCACCACTCCAGTGAATACAGGGCCTAGTTGGCTCAATCTCTCCTCATACGACAATCCTGCCATCCCAGGAATCGGTCTGGTGAACCTTCGCTGCGCTCCCTCTATGGCAAGTGTGTCCTTTCTTGGGTAAGGAGGCCAAAACTGCACACAATGCTCCAGGCGCTATATAAATGCAGATTGTTGCTGAAACTAGATGGGACAATGTAAACCTGGAATGATATTGTAAATGGGATATTAATTCCGTTACTGGGCTGGGAATCCTCTTCAACAATGGCAGGTATTTAAACCAGCGTTTGAGGTTTGATAGATTGATACATTGCAAAATTGAACTTTGATTTCTGAAGCCAATAGATGAAGATAGCATGCGCTCGATGGGTCGAATGGCATCCTCCTGCGTGGTAATAACTCTAGGATAGCTTTAAAAGTCTAGACGTTGAAGGCTGGTATCAGTTTCACGTGACCCGGACACGGTAGCGTTGTGATGAATCGGCCAAGTGAACATTAACTCAACCTCTGATGATCTGTCCATTTATCCCGTGGTTGCTCGTGGGAGCTTGCTGTGCGCAAATTGGCTGCCCTGTATTGCCACAAGTGACAACACTTCGGGGAAAAAAAAAAGCGTTGGCTGGAAAGCGCCTTGGGATGTCCTGAGGTCATGAAAGGTGCTATATAAATGCAAGTTATTTCGTTATAAACGCCTGCGGTATCGTTCCTTGTCTGAGTCTACACCTGGCTCCAGTCCCATGCTTGACGCTTAACTGGCCCTTGGGGTGGGGCTTATAGTGAGCCACTCACCCATATCAGAACAACCCCCCTATACTGCCACCTGTCAGGGCATTAGGGTTGCCAACTGTGCTTAAAGGAGCTTTCACCACATGGCTTGCCCCGACGCTCCAGCCATTCGTCGGCCGACACGTCCATCCTCGAGCCTCCCTACTCCAATTGGAAAGCAAAAAAGGACTCATTATCCAATCGGATGATGCTCGAGTGTCAGCCCACCTGCCTTTTATTCCCCCATTTTCAATATTCTTATATCCGGTAAAGAGAAATGTTCAAAGAAAATAGCAAAACAACTATTTCTTAACGTCCCGATGGCTAACTTGCTGGTGCTTTTTGGAGAGGTAGCAGAGAGGGCTGATAAGGGAAATGCTGTCGATGTGGTGTACGTGGAATTCCAAAAGGCGTTCGATACAGCGCCACACAACAGGCTCGAGAGAGAAGTCATAGCTCATGGAATAAAAGGGGCAGTAGCAAAACGGATAAGGAATCGGTTGAGCGACGGGAAATATAGAGCAGCGGCTGACGAACGTTTTTCAGGCTGGGGGGGAGGTTTGTCGTGGAGTTCCCCAGCCGTCAGTATCGCGACCCTCACTTTCCCTGATATTTACGACCCAGAGCTTGGCGTACAGGAGAACAATTTCAAAATTTGTGGACGCTACAAAACTTGGAGGCATTGCGAACTGTGAGGAGGATAGCGTAGAACTTCAAAAGGACGTAGATAAGTTGATGGAGGGGAGGACAAGTGGCAGACAAAGTTAAAAGCAGAGAAATGCGAAGTGATTCATTTTGGTAGGAAGGTCATGGAGAGACAATATGAAATAGGGTACCACATGAAAGGAGGTGTAGGAGCATCCTGGGTGGACACACACCCAACGGACCTGGGTATATATGTGCATCAGTCATTAAAGGTGATGGGACAGGTGGAGAGAGTGGTCAATAAAGCATAAAGTATCCTGGGCTTTATTAATACAGAGTACAAGAGCAAGGAGGTTATATTGAACTCGTGTAAGACGCTAGTTAGACCTCAGCTGGAGTATTGCATTTAGTTCTGGGCACAGCTATTTAGGGAGGATATGAAGGCGTTGGAAGAGAGCGCTGAAGAGGTTTATGCGAATGGTTCCAGGGATGAGGAACTTTCAGTTACAAAGACAGATCGGAGAAGTTGGGACTGTTTTCCTTGGAGAAGAGAAGGTCGAGAGGAGATTTGATCGAGGCGTTCAAAATCATGAGGGGTCCGGACAGAGTAGAGAGGGAGGACCTGTTCCCATTGGTGGAAGCATCGAGAACGAGGGGGCCACAGATCGAAGGTAGTTGGCCAAAGAGGCAATGGAGACAGGAGGAGAAACTTTATCATGCAGCGAGCGGTGAGGATCTGGGATGCGCTGCCTGAGAGTGTGGGGGAGGCAGGTTCAATCGAGGGCTTCAAGAAGGAATTAGATAATTATTTGAAAAGAAACAAGGTGTAGGGGAGTGGCACGAGGTGAAATGCTCATTCGGAGAGCTGGCACAGACACGATGGGCCGAATGGCCCCACTTCTGTGCTGTAACAATCCTGTGATTTGTCTCCAGGGTGGCACACAGCAGTGTCCTGGAGATTGGTCTTCAGGTTTTGGAGACTCCAGGCTAATCCTGGAGGGTCGGCAACACCACAGGTACAACCAGGAATGGGCAGTTCCCATCATGCACTGCTTGACCGTCTCTGAATCAGGAGGTTGCTGGTTCGAGACCCAGTCCAGTTACCCAAATGCAAAAAAATTCCAGGCTGACACACTGAGGGAGTGCAGCACTGAGGGAGTGCTGCACTGAGGGAGTGCTGCACTGAGGGAGTGCTGCACTGAGGGAGTGCAGCACTGAGGGATTGCTGCACTGAGGGAGTGCAGCACTGAGGGAGTGCAGCACTGAGGGAGTGCAGCACTGAGGGAGTGCTGCACTGAGGGAGTGCTGCACTGAGGGAGTGCTGCACTGAGGGAGTGCTGCACTGAGGGAGTGCTGCACTGAGGGAGTGCTGCACTGAGGGAGTGCTGCACTGAGGGAGTGCAGCACTGAGGGAGTGCTGCACTGAGGGAGTGCTGCACTGAGGGAGTGCTGCACTGAGGGAGTGCTGCACTGAGGGAGTGCAGCACTGAGGGAGTGCTGCACTGAGGGAGTGCAGCACTGAGGGAGTGCTGCACTGAGGGAGTGCAGCACTGAGGGAGTGCTGCACTGAGGGAGTGCTGCACTGAGGGAGTGCAGCACTGAGGGAGTGCAGCACTGAGGGGGTGCTGCACTGAGGGGGTGCTGCACTGAGGGAGTGCAGCACTGAGGGAGTGCTGCACTGAGGGAGTGCTGCACTGAGGGAGTGCTGCACTGAGGGAGTGCTGCACTGAGGGAGTGCAGCACTGAGGGAGTGCTGCACTGAGGGAGTGCTGCACTGAGGGAGTGCAGCACTGAGGGAGTGCTGCACTGAGGGAGTGCTGCACTGAGGGAGTGCTGCACTGAGGGAGTGCAGCACTGAGGGAGTGCAGCACTGAGGGAGTGCTGCACTGAGGGAGTGCAGCACTGAGGGAGTGCAGCACTGAGGGAGTGCTGCACTGAGGGAATGCTGCACTGAGGGAGTGCTGCACTGAGGGAGTGCTGCACTGAGGGAGTGCTGCACTGAGGGAGTGCTGCACTGCCAGAGGTGCTGGCTTTCAGGGGACATGTTAAACCCAGTCTGCCCTTCACGTGAATGTAAAATGTCCGACATCCACCAGGGGAATCGGGGAGTGGAGTTAGTGGCATAAGAACATAAGGAGCAGTAGGCCATTCGGCCCCTCAAGCCTATCCCGGCATTCAATAAGATCATGGCTGATCTGCCCCAGGTCTCAGCTCCTCATGACCCTCAACTCATCGATATTTCAAAAACCTACCTACCTCCTCTTTAAATACTTTCATTGATCTAGCCTCCATCACTCTCTGGGGTAGAGAATTCCAGACATTCACTACGCTCTGAGAGAAGAAGTTCCTTCACATCTCAGTCTCAAATGAGTGTCCCCTTATTCTGTACCTATGTCCGCTAGTTCGAGGTTCCCCACTAGTGGAAACATCTTCTCAACATCTACCCCTCAGAACCTTGTACGTTTCAATAAGATCACCACCACCTGGAAGTTCCCCTCCGAGCCACTCACCAATCCTGACTTGGAAATATATCGGCCGTTCCTTCACTGTCGCTGGGTCAAAATCCCGGAACTCCCTCCCTAACAGCACGGTGGGTGTACCTACACCACGTGGGACTGCAGCGGCTCAAGAAGGGCAGCTCACCACCACCTTCTCAAAGGGGGCAATTAGGGACGGGCGACAAATGCTGGGCCCGGCCTAGCGACGCCCCCACATCCCCGTGAAAGAATGTTTTAAAAAATATCCTGCCCGACCTCCCACTGACCCCCTCAACCCCCACGTCACCAGAAAACGGGTCAGCTGGGTCCTTCCAGCTCACTGCTGTTTGTGGGATCTTGCTGTGCGCAAATGGGCAAACCCATTTCCACCACCGAAACAAAAGCGCTGAATTGGCCGCCAAGGGCTTTGGGGGCACTGGGAGGTCGCGAGCGGTCCTTACAGAAACGCGCCTAGTTTATTTCTAAACGACGCCTGGCAGTTGAGGGGTATTCGCTTTGCGCTCCCAGCCCGGGTGCAGGTGGTGGCCAGTGGCTTGCGAAGGGTTTTCTAAGGGTGGCAGCCGCCCCCTTTTCCCGGCCTCCGGGAAATTCACCACAGGGAACGACGCCACGAGTGAACGAGCGGCGGGGAGAAAAACCTGGGATGATTAAATGAATCTTCTGCGGTTTCAATGGGAGGTTTTCATCCTGGCTTTTTTTTTTGTGTGTGTGTTGTTTGTGAGCCTTTATCAGACGAGAGGAATGGGCCTGATCCTAGCGACAGATCCTGTCAGTCACAGAACTGCCTCATCCCTTAGTGCCTCATCAATCAATCTACAGCAGAGCGACATTCAGATAAGCCACTTCAGCTCATTAGCACAATAAAGGGGAATTAGCGAGCGCCCATCACGGTTATTAATAAAAAAACAACAGGCTTTTCTTTGTTAGGGAAGGTTATTACAGTCTGGTTCTCAATCGCATTCCTGCTCAGCCCCCAGGCCAAGGCTAGGGCAGCCGGCTAATTAAAACACAGGATAAAATGACTTCCCTCTCAACAATACCAGGAGGCCTGAGGCCTAGGTCAGGCTTGAGGGGGAGTGGTTCGGTGGGGGGAGGTGGTAGAGGGATGTTCTGTGGCCTTTTCTAGAGTCTTGCGGTCCGGCCAGGCGGAAATACCGGACTCGGGGCGATCTGCGAAGATAGGGCAGAGTCGGAACCTCGCCCGGGCGTGTTGGCGGCTTTAGCCTCACCGTTGACGTGGGGCCTGACGGTCGGGGGGTGGATCACCCAAAGGTCTGCTCGCCCGTTGAACGTTGAGGCGGCAGGAGTCTGAAAACGAGGGAAGAAAAGGGTGGGGGTGTGGCTAAGGGAGAAGAGGAGGTGGGAGGAGAGGAGAGAGGGTGAGAGAGAGAGAGAGTGTGTGGAGGAAAGAGGGGGAGGAGAGGGTGATGGGAAGAACGAAGTTGTGGGGGGGGGGAGATTCTGCACCGGTGGGCGTGTCCCAAGCAAACCCGTCTGCGGTAAGACCATAAGACGTCGGAGCAGGAGTAGGCCATTCGGCCCATCGAGTCTGTTCCGTCATTCAATGGTGGCTAGATACCTCCGTCTCGAAACTCTTGGGCTCAGAGTCATCGAATTGGTGTGTGACTCGGAGACACTCTCACACTTGGAGGTATGGTAGTTTAGTGGCTATGTTACTGGGCTAGTAACCTAGAGACATGTGTTCATAAACCCATCACAGCAGCTGGGGGAATTCAAATTAAATTAACAAATCTGGAAATGGGTAGCTTGTCTCAATAATAATGGCGGCCATCAATCATTGTAAACAAACCTACCTGGCTTGTGAATGTTTGCCATCCTTATCCAGTCTGGCCTACATGTAACTCCAGACCCGCGCAGCGGTTGACTCTGCCTCTGCAATGGCCTAGTGAGCCCACTCAGTTCAAGGGCAATTAGGGATGGGCAACAAATGCTGGCCTTGAAAGCGACGCCCACCACAACCAGTAAAAGAATTTTATTTTAAAAATGCTGTCAGGCCTGCTGAGCATGTTCTGTTTATTAATCACAGGATCTTACCTTACAGACGCCTCCATCGCCATCCCTGGGTATGTCCTGTCCCATCGCTGGACAGACTCACCAGAGGTGAGAGGGGATGCCCCTTCCCCCCAACCATTCCCCTCGAGCCTGAACTAGGCCTCAGGCCTCCCGGTACAGTGTCGAGAGGGTATTGCCCTGGGAGTCCTCCGCATCGACTCCGGGCCGAATGAAGTCTTCAAGGCCTCAGGTTAAACATGGGCAAGGACACCTCCTGCTGATTACCATGCACCGCCCTCCCTCAGCTGATGAATCAGTGCTTCCTCCATGTTGAACATCACCTGGGAGAAGTACTGAGGGTGGCAAGGACAGAGAATGTGCTCTGGGTGGGGGACTTCAATGCCCATTGGCTCGATGGCACCACTGCTGGCCGAGCTCTGAAGGGCATAGCTGCCCACAGGACCTATGGCAGGTGGCGAGGGAACCAACAATGAGAATAACCTCCTTGACCTGGTCTGCATCAATCTACCTGTGGCAGATGTACCTGTCCATGATGTTATGAGGCCTAGGCCTGTGGAGACCAAATCTCACCATGTGATGCCACCCACTGCACTAAATGCCACGTATTCAGAACAGGCTTGAAAGCTGGACTTGTGGAAGAATCTAGAACTAGGACTCACCGTTTAAAAATAAGGGGTCACCCATTTAAGACAGAGATGAGGAGAAAAGTTTTCTCTCAGAGTGTCTTTGGAACTCTACCTCGAAAGGCAGTGGAAGCAGAGCCTTTGAATATGTTTAAGACAGAGCTAGGCAGATTCTCGATAAACCAGGGGGTGAAAGGTTATCAGGGGTAGGCTACAATCAGGTCAGCAAAGATCTAATTGAATGGTGGAGCAGGCTCGAAGGGCCGAGTGGCCTCCTCCTGCTCCTAACTCATATTGAGGCGCTGTGGACCATCAGCAGCAGCAGAATTGCATTCGACCACCATTGTAACCTTATGGCCCAGCATATCCTTCACTCCACCCAGAGGATCAACAGTAGTTCAGTCAGGAGTGGACGCCTGCCTGGACAGGAGATGCCAACTTGGTCCAACAGGACTACGCCAAGTTCCTCCTTGTTCTCCTCCCTCAGCCTCTGCGCCTAGTGACTCCCCATCTCCGGTGATTTCAGCCTCTGTCTCAATGCATCTCGCTTTGAGGTCCCCGCCCTCCGATCCTCCCTTCCTTCATGTCAAATCCCCGACTCGTATTCGCAGCCACCTCCCTAACCTTGCCCGTCTCACGTGGACCTGTCAACGTGTCAATCGCAAGTGGGGCCATTTCCGATTATTCCCTCCTATCGTCCTCCACCCACACACGCCTCTTTGGCCCCCCTACAAACTGAACACTTCCTGTCCAGAAGTTGCCCTCTCTCAATCCTCCACCAACTGCACTTTCAAAATTCGAACTTTCTGGCCTTCTGGGTCATCTGTTCACTCGAACGTTTCTGCACCGGTTGGTGTACCCACAAACTCATCTCCACTTTCGGTGCTTTTATCTTCATCAAAACCATCACTCTCTCTCTCTCTCTCTCACTCTGACCTCGTACAGTCCTCATTTCTGCTCCCACTCACGTAAGGGACGCTGACTTGAACAGATATGGAGGAAAAGCGGTTCAGCCATTCACCGCCACGGTCCTCCTGGACCACACGAGGCACCATCGGGTCCAATTCTCCTGTTAAAACTGCTCAGCACTCCAAGCTCACCCTGGAACGCAAGGAGACATCCCCGGCTTCTTTTCTCTATTGCAAATCAATTCTTAAACCCCTTCTTCCCTCACCCCCAACAACAAGTGCTAGGGGCTCATGGACATGTCACTAAGATTGAGCTAATCCAATCAGCTGCCCTCTTCCGCTTCCCTCCCTAACACTCACCCCGCCCCCATCCACCCGCCCGTCACAGGTTAAACTTTCTCCAAACTCTGGACCCAATTGAGTGAAGTTTTCTTTTCTGATTCATTCACGGGGATGTGGGCGTCGCTGGCTGGGCTCAGCATTTATTGCCCATCTCTAATTGCCCCCTTGAGAAGGTGGTGGTGAGCCGCCTTCTTGAACCGCTGCAGTCCCTGTGGTGTAGGTACACCCACCGTGCTGTTAGGGAGGGAGTTCCAGGATTTTGACCCAGCGACAGTGAAGGAACGGCCGATATATTTCCAAGTCAGGATTGGTGTGTGGGGCTTGGAGGGGAACTTCCAATTGAGGGAAGGCCTTTCCTGGGGACACCGAACTCACATCTTTCCCTCGTTTCGTTCGCCCCTTCTGTCCTCCTCATGTTCATCTCGTCCACGAGGCCCATCTCACATTTCCTTGACCCTATTTCCAATACACCACTGACCCATTAACCACCTGACTTTCCCTCCTGGTCCCAACATTATGATATCAACGGTTCCCTCTCCTCAGGTTCTGACTTGCCAGGAGGTTGGCGGTGCTTATGAACGCCAAGTGAAGAGGGTTGGATTCCCTCTGGTCGGGGATAGGTGGTCACTGCCTGGCACTTGTTGTCCAGGTCTGCGGACAGGGATCACCTCAGTGTCCGAAGACCAAAACAAAAATACCTGGAAAAGCTCAGCAGGTCTGACAGCATCTGCGGAGAGGGACACAGTTAAAGTTTCGAGTCCGTATGACCCTTCAACAGAACTAAGACATATAGAAATGAGATGAAATATAAGCTGGTAGAGGGGGGTGGGTGGGACAGGTAGAGCTCGATAGGGGGGCCAGTGATAGGTGGAGCCCAAGAAGAGATTGCCAAAGATGTCATAGACAAAAGGACAAAGGGGTGTTGACGGTGGTGATATTACCTAAAGGATGTGCTATTGGGGACATTAAGGGTAGAAAGCAGGACAAGCTAGTGGCAGATGGCCCTAGTGGGGGCTGGGGTGGGGGGAAGGGATCGAAATGGGCTAAAAGGTGGAGATAAAACAATAGATTGAAATAAATTTAAAAATAGGAGGGAAAAGAAAAATATATTTGTAAAAAAATGATAAATTATTGGAAAAAGGGGGATGGGAAAGGGGGTGGGGATGGAGGAGAGAGTTCATGATCTAAAATTGTTGAACTCAGTGTTAAGTCCGGAAGGCTGTAAAGTGCCTAGTCGGAAGATGAGGTGCTGTTCCTCCAGTTTGCGTTGAGTTTCACTGGAACAGAGTCCGAGGAGGTGTGACCTTCAGAGAACACCCCCTAATTCTGACCTTACAGTGGAGGGAGGGGGATTGATGAAGCAGCTGAAGATGGTTGGGCCGAGGACACTACCCTGAGGAACTCCTACAGCAACTTCATGGGACTG
Source organism: Cetorhinus maximus (assembly GCF_964194155.1). Classification (NCBI taxonomy): domain Eukaryota; kingdom Metazoa; phylum Chordata; class Chondrichthyes; order Lamniformes; family Cetorhinidae; genus Cetorhinus; species Cetorhinus maximus. Next base: position 924 of record NW_027598386.1, on the reverse strand, counting down.
AGATGATTGGCCTCCAACCATCTTGCTTTGTGCTAGGCATGACTCCAACCAGTGGGGAGTTTCCCCCCCGATTCCCATTGACTCCGGTTTTTCTAGGGCTCCTTGATGCCACACTTGGTCAAATGTGGCTTTGATTTCGAGGGCAGTCACTCTTAGCTGTAATGAGAGAGGCCGGGGTGGGGTGGGGGCGGGAGTGGGAGAGAGAGGGGGGTTAAAGAGAGAGAGAGGGCGGAAGAGAGAGAGGGGGAAGAAAGAGGGGTGAAAGAGAGAGAGAGAGAGAGAGGGGGGAGAGAAGAGAGGGGGGAAGAGAGAGAGGGGGAGAGTGAGAGGGGGGAAGAGAGAGAGGGGGGAGAGAGAGGGGGGAGAGAGGGGGGAGAGAGAGAGGGGTGAGTGAGGGGGGGAAAAAGAAAGGGGGGAAAGAGAGAGGGGGGGAAGAGAGAGAGAGAGAGAGAGGGGGAAGAGAGAGAGAGGGGGAAGAGAGAGAGAGAGGGGGGGAAGAGAGAGAGAGAGGGGGGAGAGAGAGAGAGAGAGAGGGGGGAGAGAGAGAGGGGTGAGTGAGGGGGGGAAAAAGAAAGGGGGGAAAGAGAGAGGGGGGGAAGAGAGAGAGAGAGAGGGGGAAGAGAGAGAGAGAGAGGGGGAAGAGAGAGAGAGGGGGAAGAGAGAGAGAGAGGGGGGGAAGAGAGAAAGAGAGGGGGGAGAGAGAGAGAGAGAGAGGGGGAGAGAGAGAGAGGGGGAAGAGAGAGAGAGGGGGAAGAGAGAGAGAGGGGGAAGAGAGAGAGAGGGGGAAGAGAGAAAGAGAGGGGGAAGAGAGAGAGAGGGGAGAGAGAGAGAGAGGGGGAAGAGAGAGAGAGAGGGGGAAGAGAGAGAAAGGGGGGGAAGAGAGAGAGAGGGGGGAGAGAGAGAGGGGCAGAGAGAGAGAGGGGG
>NW_027598385.1:17500-46174 GCF_964194155.1 Cetorhinus maximus | reverse complement strand
CCCCTGCCCCAGCCACAGCCCCATCCCCAGTCACAGCCCCAGCCCCTGCCACAGCCCCAGCCCCTGCCACAGCCCCAGTCCAGACCCAGACCCAGCCCCAGCCCCAGCCCCAGCCCCAGTCCAGCCCCAGTCCAGACCCAGCCCCAGCCCCAGCCCCAGCCCCAGCCCCAGCTCCAGCTCTAGCCCCAGCCCCAGCCCCAGCTCCAGCTCCAGCCCCAGCCCCAGTCACAGCCACAGCCCCATTCACACCCACAGCCCCAGCGTCAGTCACAGCCTCAGCCTCAGCCCCAGCGCCAGCCCCAGCCCCAGCCCCAAACCCAGCCCCAGTCACACCACCACCCACAGGCCCAGTTACAGCCCAACCCCAGCTCCAGCCCCAGCTCCAGCCCCAGCCACAGCCACAGCCCCAGCCCCCGCCCCATTCACAGCCCCAGTCACAGCACAAGCCACAGCCTCAGTCACAGCCCCAGCCCCAGCCCCAGCCCCAGCCCCTGCCCCAGCCCCTGCCCCAGCCCCTGCCACAGCCCCAGCCCCTGCCACAGCCCCAGCCCCAGCCCCTGCCACAGCCCCAGCCCCAGCCCAGGTCACAGCCCCAGCTCTAGTCACATCCCCAGCCCCAGCCCCAGCCACAGCCCCATCCCCAGCCCCAGTCACAGCCCCAGCCCCAGCCCCGGTCACAGCCCCAGCCCCAGCCCCAGTCACAGTCACAGCCCCAGTCCAGCCCCAGCCCCAGCCCCAGCTCCAGCTCCAGCTCCAGCTCCAGTCACAGCCCCAGTCACAGCCCCAGCTCCAGCTCCAGTCACAGCCCCAGCTCTAGTCACATCCCCAGTCACAGCCCCAGCCCCAGCCCCATTCACACCCACAGCCTCAGCGTCAGTCACAGCCCCAAACCCAGCCCCAGTCACACCACCAGCCACAGGCCCAGTCACAGCCCAACCCCAGCTCCAGCCCCAGCCCAACCCCAGCTCCATCCCCAGCCCCAGTCATGGCCACAGCCCCAGCCCCTGCTACAGTTGCAGCCCCCGCCCCATTCACAGCCCCAGTCACAGCCCTAGCACTAGCCCCAGTCACAGCCCTAGCACTAGCCCCAGACACAGCACAAGCCCCAGCCCGATTCACAGCCACAGCCACAGTCCCAGCCCCAGCCGCAGCCCCAGCCCCAGCCCCAGTCCCAGTCACAGCCCCAGTCCCAGTCACAGCCCCAGTCCCAGTCACAGCCCCAGCCCCAGCCCCAGTCACAGCTCCAGCCCCAGTCACAGCCCCAGCCCCAGCTCCAGTCACAGCCTTAGCTCCAACCCCAGCCCCAGCCCCAGCCCCTGCAACAGCCCCAGCCCCAGCCACAGCCTCTGCCCCAGTAACAGCCCCCGACCCAACCCCAGTCACAACCACAGCCTCAGCCCCAGTCACAGCCCCATCCCCAACCCCAACTCCAGTCACAGCCCCAGTAACAGCCCCAGCCACACCACCAGCCACAGCCCCAGTCACAGCCCAAGTCACAACCACAGCCCCATCCCCAGTCACACCACCAGCAACAGCCCCAGCCCCAGCCCCAACCCCAGCCGCAGACCCAGCCCCAGTCACAGCCCCAGCCACACCACCAGCCACAGCCCCAGTCACAGCCCAAGTCACAACCACAGCCCCATCCCCAGTCACACCACCAGCAACAGCCCATGTCATAGCCCCAGTCCCAGCCCCAGTCCCAGCCCCAGCCCCAGTCACACCACCAGCCCCAGTCACACCACCAGCCCCAGTCTCACCACCAGCCCCAGTCTCACCACCAGCCCCCGCCCCATTCACAGCCCCAGTCGCAGCCCGAGCCTCAGCCCCAGTCACAGCCCCAGCCCCAGCCCCAGTCTCACCACCAGCCCCCGCCCCATTCACAGCCACAGCCACAGCCCCAGCCCCTGCCCCAGTCACAGACTCAGTCACAGCCCCAGGCCCAGGCCCAGTCAAAGCCCAGCCCCAGACCCAGCCCCAGTCGCAGCCCCATTCACAGCTCCAGCCCCAGTCCCAGCCCAAACACCAGTCCCAGCCCCAGCTCCAGCCCCAGCCCCTGCACCACTCACAGCCTCAACCCCAGTAACAGCCCCCGCCCCAACCCCAGTCACAACCACAGCCCCAGCCCCAGTCACTGCCCCATCCCCAACCCCAACTCCAGTAACAGCCCCAGCCACACCACCAGCCACAGCCCAAGTCACAACCACAGCCCCATCCCCAGTCACACCACCAGCAACAGCCCCTGTCACAGCTCCAGCCCCAACCCCAGTCACAGACACAGCCCCCGCCCCAGCCCCAGCCCGTCACAGCCCCAGCCACAGCCACAGCCCCAGCCCAAGTCAAAGCCCAGCCCCAGCCCCAGTCAAAGCCCAGCCCCAGACCCAGCCCCAGTCGCAGCCCCATTCACAGCTCCAGCCCCAGTCCCAGTCCCAGCCCCAGCCCCTGCACCAGCCCCTGCCCCAGTAACAGCCCCCGACCCAACCCCAGTCACAACCACAGCCTCAGCCCCAGTCACAGCCCCATCCCCAACCCCAACTCCAGTCACAGCCCCAGTAACAACCCCAGCCCCTGTACCAGCCCCTGCCCCAGTAACAGCCCCCGACCCAACCCCAGTCACACCACCAGCCACAGCCCCAGTCACAGCCCAAGTCACAACCACAGCCCCATCCCCAGTCACACCACCAGCAACAGCCCCTGTCACAGCCCCAGCTCCAGCCCCAACCCCAGCCCCAGCCCCAACCCCAGCCCCAGCCCCAGCCCCAGCCCCAGCCCCAGCCCCAGCCCCAGCCCCAGTCCCAGCCCCAGCCCCAGCCCCAGTCCCAGCCCCAGTCCCAGTCACAGCCCCAGCCCCAGCCCCAGGCCCAGTCAAAGCCCAGCCCCAGTCCCAGCCCCAGTCACAGCCCCAGCTCCAACCCCAGCCCCAGCCCCAGCCCCAGTCACAGCCCCCGACCCAACCCCAGTCACAACCACAGCCTCAGCCCCAGTCACAGCCCCAGTAACAGCCCCAGCCACACCACCAGCCACAGCCCCAGTCACAGCCTAAGTCACAACCACAGCCCCATCCCCAGTCACACCACCAGCAACAGCCCCTGTCACAGCCCCAGTCACAGCCCCAGCCCCAGCCCCAGTCTCACCACCAGCCCCCGCCCCATTCACAGCCGCAGCCCCAGTCGCAGCCTTGTCCCCAACCCCAGTCACACCACCAGCCCCAGTCTCAGGCCCAGCCCCAGCCCCAGCTCCAGCCCCAGCCCCAGCTCCAGCTCCAGCCCCAGTCTCAGCTCCAGCCTCAGCCTCAGCCCCAACCCCAACCTCAGCCCCAGCCCCAGCCCCAGCCCCAGCTCCAGCTCCAGCCCCAGCCCCAGCCCCTGCCCCTGCCCCTGCCCCAGACACAGCCCCAACCCCAGCCCCATCCCCAGACCCAGTCACATCCCCAGACACAGCCCCAGCCCCAGCCCTAGTCACAGCTCCAGCCCCAGTCACAGCCCCAGCCCCAGCCCCAGCATCAGCCCCAACCCCAGCATCAGCCCCAACCCCAGCCCCAGCCCCTGCACCAGTCACAGCCTCAGCCCCAGTAACAGCCCCCGACCCAACCCCAGTCACAACCACAGCCCCAGTCACAGCCCCATCCCCAACACCAACCCCAACTCCAGCCACAGCCCCAACTCCAGCCACAGCCCCAGTCACAGCCTAAGTCACAACCACAGCCCCATCCCCAGTCACACCACCAGCAACAGCACCTGTCACAGCCCCAGCCCCAGCTCCAGCCCCAACCCCAGCCCCAGCCCCAGCCCCAGTCTCACCACCAGCAACAGCACCTGTCACAGCCCCAGCCCCAGCTCCAGCCCCAACCCCAGCCCCAGCCCCAGCCCCAGCCCCAGCCCCAGTCTCACCACCAGCAACAGCCCCAGTCACAGCCCCAGCCCCAGCCCCATCCACAGTCAGACCACCAGCCCCAGCCCCAGCCCCAGCCCCAGCCCCTGCCCCTGCCCGTGCCCCTGCCCGTGCCCCTGCCCCTGCCCCAGCCCCTGCCCCAGCCACAGCCCCTGCCCCAGCCCGATCCCCAGTCACAGCCCCTGCCCCAGCCCGATCCCCAGTCACAGCCCCAGCCCAACTCCAGCCCAGCCCAGGTCACAGCCCCAGCTCTAGTCACAGCCCCAGTCACAGCCCCAGCCCCAGGCCACAGCCCCAGTCACACCACCAGCCACAGGCCCAGTCACAGCCCAACCCCAGCTCCAGCCCCAGCTCCAGCCCCAGCCCCAGTCACAGCCACAGCCACAGCCCCAGCCCCAGCCCCAGCCCCAGCCCCTGCTACAGTTGCAGCCCCCACCCCAGTCACAGCCCTAGCACTAGCCCCAGACACAGCACAAGCCCCAGCCCCAGTCACAGACCCAGCCACAGCCCCAGCCCCAGGCCCAGTCGCAGCCCCATTCACAGCTCCAGCCCCAGTCCCAGCCCCAGCCCCAGCCCCAGTCCCAGCTCCATCCCCAGCCCCTGCACCAGCCCCAGCCCCTGCACCAGTCACAGCCTCAACCCCAGTAACAGCCCCCGCCCCAACCCCAGTCACAACCACAGCCTCAGCCCCAACTCCAGTCACAGCCCCAGCCACACCACCAGTCACAACCACAGCCTCAGCCCCAACTCCAGTCACAGCCCCAGCCACACCACCAGTCACAACCACAGCCTCAGCCCCAACTCCAGTCACAGCCCCATCCCCAACCCAACTCTAGTCACAGCCCCAGTAACAGCCCCAGCCACACCACCAGCCACAGCCCCAGTCACAACCACAGCCCCATCCCCAGTCACACCACCAGCAACAGCCCCTGTCACAGCTCCAGCCCCAACCCCAGCCCCAACCCCAGTCACAGCCCCTGCTACAGTTGCAGCCCCCGCCCCATTCACAGCCCCCGCCCCATTCACAGCCCCCGCCCCATTCACAGCCCCAGACACAGCACAAGCCCCAGCCCCAGCCCGTCACAGCCCCAGCCCCAGCCCCAGCTCTAGTCACAGCCCCAGCCCTAGCCACAGCCCCATTCACACCCCCAGCCCCAGCGTCAGTCACAGCCCCAGCCCCAGCCCCAGCCCCAGCCCCAGCCCCAGCCCCAGCCCCAGCCCCATCACACCAACAACCACAGGCCCAGTCACAGCCCAACCCCAGCCCCAGCCCCAGCCCCATTCACACCCCCAGCCACAGCGTCAGCCCCAGCCCCAACCCCAGCCCCAGCCCCAGCCCCACCCCCAGCCCCAGCCCCACCCCCAGCCCCAACCCCAGCCCCAACCCCAACCCCAACCCCAGCCACAGCCCCAGTCACACCATCAGCCACAAGCCCAGTCACAGCCCAACCCCAGCTCCAGCCCCAGTCCCAGTCACAGACACAGCCCCAGCCCCTGCTACAGTTGCAGCCCCCGCCCCATTCACAGGCCCAGTCACAGCCCAAACCCAGTCCCAGCCCCAGCACCAGTCACAGCCCCAGCCCCAGGCCCAGTCAAAGCCCAGCCCCAGACCCAGCCCCAGTCGCAGCCCCATTCACAGCTACAGCCCCAGCCCCAGCCCCAGCCCAAGTCACAGCCCCAGCCCCAGCCCAAGTCACAGCCCCAGCCCCAGCCCCAGCCCCAGCCCCAGCCCCAGCCCCAGCCCCAGCCCCAGCCCCAGCCCCAGCCCCAGCCCGAGTCACAGCCCAGGTCACAGCCCCAGCTCTAGTCACAGCCCCAGTCACAGCCCCAGCCCCAGCCACAGCCCCAGCCCCAGCCACAGCCCCGTTCACACCCCCAGCCCCGTTCACACCCCCAGCCCCAGCGTCAGTCACAGCCCCAGCCCCAGCCCCATCCCCATCCCCAGCCCCAGCCCCAGCCCCAGCCCCAGCCCCAGCCCCAGCCCCAGCCCCAGCCCCAGCCCCAGTCACAGCCCCAGCCCCAGTCACACCACCAACCACAGCCCCAGTCACACCACCAACCACAGGCCCAGTCACAGTCCAACCCCAGCCCCAGCGTCAGCCCCAGCCCCAACCCCAGCCCCAGCCCCAACCCCAGCCCCAACCCCAGCCCCAGCCCCAACCCCAGCCCCAGCCCCAGCCCCACCCCCAACCCCAACCCCAGCCCCAACCCCAACCCCAGCCCCAACCCCAGCCCCAACCCCAGCCCCAACCCCAGCCCCAGCCCCAGCCCCAACCCCAGCCCCAGCCCCAGCCCCAGTCACACCACCAGCCACAAGCCCAGTCACAGCCCAACCCGAGCTCCAGCCCCAGTCCCAGTCACAGCCACAGCCCCAGCCCCAGCCCCTGCATCAGCCCCAGCCCCAACCCCTGCACCAGTCACAGCCTCAGCCCCAGTAACAGCCCCCGACCCAACCCCAGTCACAACCACAGCCTCAGCCCCAGTCACAGCCCCAACCCCAACTCCAGTCACAGCCCCAGTAACAGCCCCAGTCACAGCCCCATCCCCAACCCCAACTCCAGTCACAGCCCCAGTAACAGCCCCAGCCCCCGCTCCCGCCCCATTCACAGCCCCTGCCCCAGCCCCTGCCCCTGCCCCAGCCCCTGCCCCAGCCCCAGCCCCTGCCCCATTCACAGCCCCTGCCCCAGCCCCAGCCCCAGCCACACCACCAGCCACAGGCCCAGTCACAGCCCAACCCCAGCCCGAGCCCCAGTCACAGCCACAGCCCCAGCCCCTGCCACAGTTGCAGCCCCAGCCCCATTCACAGCCCCAGTCCAGCCCCAGCCCCAGCCCCAGCCCCAGCTCCAGCCCCATCCCCAGCCCCAGTCACAGCCCCAGCCCCAGACCCAGCCCCAGTCACAGCCCCATTCACAGCTCCAGCCCCAGTCACAGTCCCAGCCCAAACCCCAGGCCCAGCCCCAGGCCCAGTCACAGCCCCAGCCCCTGCACCAGTCACAGCCTCTGCCCCAGTAACAGCCCCCGACCCAACCCCAGTCACAACCACAGCTTCAGCCCCAGTCACAGCCCCATCCCCAACCCCAACTCCAGTCACAGCCCTAGTAACAGCCCCAGCCACACCACCAGCCACAGCCCCAGTCACAGCCCAAGTCACAACCACAGCCCCATCCCCAGTCACACCACCAGCAACAGCCCCTGTCACAGCCCCAGCCCCAGCTCCAGCCCCAGCTCCAGCCCGAGTCGCAGCCCCAGCCCCAGCCCCAGTCTCACCACCAGCCCCCGCCCCAATCACAGCCACAGCCCCAGTCCTAGTCCTAGCCCCAGCCCCTGCCCCTGCCCCAGTCACACCACCAGCACCAGTCTCAGGCCAACCCCCGCCCCCGCCCCCGCCCCATTCACAGCCACTGCCCCTGCCCCAGCCATAGCCCCAACCCCAGCCGCAGTCACAGCCCCAGCCCCAGTCACAACCACAGCCTCAGCCCCAGTAATAGCCCCCGCCCCATCCCCAACCCCAACCCCAACCCCAAATCCAGTCAAAGCCCCAGTAACAGCCCGTCACAGCCCCAGCTCCAACCCCTGCCCCATCCCCAGTCACACCACCAGCCACAGCCCCAGTCACAGCCACAACCCCAGCCCCTGACGCAGCTGCAGCCCCCACCCCATTCACAGCCACATCCCCAGTCGCAGCCCCAGCCCCAGCCCCAGCCCCTGCCCCGGCCACAGCCCCGGCCCCAGCCACAGCCCCTGCCCCAGCCACAGCCCCTGCCCCAGCCCCTGCCCCAGCCCCAGTCACAGCCACAGCCCCAGCTCCAGCCCCAGCCCCAGCCCCAGTCACAGCCACAGCCCCTGCTACAGTTGCAGCCCCCGCCCCATTCACAGCCCCAGTCGCAGCCCTAGCACTAGCCCCAGACACAGCACAAGCCCCAGCCCCAGTCACAGACTCAGTCAAAGCCCAGCCCCAGACCCAGCCCCAGTCGCAGCCCCAGCCCCAGCCCCAGTCACAGCCCCAGTCCCAGCCCCAGCTCCAGCCCCAGCCCCAGCCCCAGCCCCAGCCCCAGGCCCAGTCAAAGCCCAGCCCCAGACCCAGCCCCAGTCACAGCCCCATTCACAGCTCCAGCCCCAGTCACAGTCCCAGCCCAAACCCCAGGCCCAGCCCCAGGCCCAGTCACAGCCCCAGCCCCTGCACCAGTCACAGCCTCTGCCCCAGTAACAGCCCCCGACCCAACCCCAGTCACAACCACAGCTTCAGCCCCAGTCACAGCCCCATCCCCAACCCCAACTCCAGTCACAGCCCCAGTAACAGCCCCAGCCACACCACCAGCCACAGCCCCAGTCACAGCCCAAGTCACAACCACAGCCCCATCCCCAGTCACACCACCAGCAACAGCCCCTGTCACAGCCCCAGCCCCAGCTCCAGCCTCAGCTCCAGCCCGAGTCGCAGCCCCAGCCCCAGCCCCAGTCTCACCACCAGCCCCCGCCCCAATCACAGCCCCTGCCCCAGTCCTAGCCCCAGCCCCTGCCCCAGTCCTAGCCCCAGCCCCTGCCCCTGCCCCAGTCACACCACCAGCACCAGTCTCAGGCCAACCCCCGCCCCCGCCCCCGCCCCCGCCCCATTCACAGCCACTGCCCCTGCCCCAGCCATAGCCCCAACCCCAGCCACAGTCACAGCCCCAGCCCCAGTCACAACCACAGCCTCAGCCCCAGTAATAGCCCCCGCCCCATCCCCAACCCCAAATCCAAATCCAGTCAAAGCCCCAGTAACAGCCCGTCACAGCCCCAGCTCCAACCCCTGCCCCATCCCCAGTCACACCACCAGCCACAGCCCCAGTCACAGCCACAACCCCAGCCCCTGACGCAGCTGCAGCCCCCACCCCATTCACAGCCACATCCCCAGTCGCAGCCCCAGCCCCAGCCCCTGCCCCGGCCACAGCCCCGGCCCCGGCCACAGCCCCGGCCCCAGCCACAGCCCCAGCCCCTGCCCCAGCCCCTGCCCCAGCCCCAGCCACTGCCCCAGCCCCTGCCCCAGCCCCAGCCCCAGCCCCAGCTCCAGTCACACCCACAGCCCCAGCCCCAGCCCCAGCCCCAGCCCCAGCCCCAGCCCCAGCCCCAGCCCCAGCCCCAAACCCAGCCCCAGTCACACCACCACCCACAGGCCCAGTCACACCACCACCCACAGGCCCAGTCACACCACCACCCACAGGCCCAGTTACAGCCCAACCCCAGCCACAGCCTCAGTCACAGCCCCAGCCCCAGCCCCAGTCACAGCCCCCGCCCCATTCACAGCCCCAGTCACAACCCTAGCACTAGCCCCAGACACAGCCCCAGCCCCAGCCCCAGCCCCAGCCCCAGCCCCAGTCCCAGCCCCAGTCCCAGCCCCAGCTCCAACCCCAGGCCCAGTCACAGCCCCAGCTCCAGCCCCTGCACTAGCCCCAGCCCCAGCCCCTGCACCATTCCCAGCCCCAGCCCCTGCACCATTTCCAACCCCAGCCCCTGCACCATTCACAGCCTCTGCCCCAGTAACAGCCCCCGACCCAACCCCAGTCACAACCACAGCCTCAGCCCCAGTCACAGCCCCATCCCCAACCCCAACTCCAGTCACAGCCCCAGTAACAGCCCCAGCCACACCACCAGCCACAGACCAAGTCGCAGCCCAAGTCACAACCACAGCCCCATCCCCAGTCACACCACCAGCAACAGCCCCTGTCACAGCCCCAGCCCCAGCTCCAGCCGCAGCCCCAGCCCCAGTCTCACCACCAGCCCCAGCCCCAGTCTCACCACCAGCCCCAGTCTCACCACCAGCCCCCGCCCCATTCACAGCCACAGCCACAGCCTTAGCCCCAGCCCCAGCCCCAGTCTCACCACCAGCCCCCGCCCCATTCACAGCCACAGCCACAGCCACAGCCTTAGCCCCAGCCCCAGCCCCAGCCCCAGCCCCAGCCCCAGCCCCAGCCCCAGCCCTAGCCCCAGCCCCAGCCCCAGCCCCAGCCCCAGCCCCAGTCTCACCACCAGCCCCAGTCTCACCACCAGCCCCCGTCTCACCACCAGCCCCCGCCCCATTCACAGCCCCAGCCCCAGCCCCATCCCCAGTCACAGTCCCAGCCCCAGCCCCAGTCACAGCCCCAGCCCCAGCCCCAGCCCCAGTCACAGCCCCAGCCCCAGCCCCAGCTCCAGCCCAGGTCACAGCCCCAGCTCTAGTCACAGCCCCAGTCACAGCCACAGCCCCATTCACACCCCCAACCCCAGCCACAGCCCCAGCCCCAGTCACAGCCCCCATCCCATTCACAGGCCCAGTCACAGCCCAACCCCAGTCCCAGCCCCAGCACCAGCCCCAGTCACAGCCCCAGCCCCAGCCCCAGGCCCAGTCAAAGCCCAGCCCCAGTCCCAGCCCCAGTCACAGCCCCAGCTCCAACCCCAGCCCCAGCCCCAGCCCCTGCATCAGCCCCAGCCCCAGCCCCAGCCCCAGTCACAGCCTCAGCCCCAGTAACAGCCCCCGACCCAACCCCAGTCACAACCACAGCCTCAGCCCCAGTCACAGCCCCAGTAACAGCCCCAGCCACACCACCAGCCACAGCCCCAGTCACAGCCTAAGTCACAACCACAGCCCCATCCCCAGTCACACCACCAGCAACAGCCCCTGTCACAGCCCCAGCCCCAGCCCCAGTCTCACCACCAGCCCCCGCCCCATTCACAGCCGCAGCCCCAGTCGCAGCCTTGTCCCCAACCCCAGTCACACCACCAGCCCCAGTCTCAGCCCCAGCCCCAGCCCCAGCTCCAGCTCCAGCCCCAGTCTCAGCTCCAGCCTCAGCCTCAGCCCCAACCTCAGCCTCAGCCCCAACCCCAACCTCAGCCCCAGCCCCAGCCCCAGCCCCAGCCCCAGCCCCAGCCCCAGCCCCAGCTCCAGCTCCAGCTCCAGCCCCAGCCCCAGCCCCAGCCCCTGCCCCAGCCCCTGCCCCTGCCCCAGACACAGCCCCAACCCCATCCCCAGACCCAGTCACATCCCCAGACACAGCCCCAGCCCCAGCCCCAGCTCTAGTCACAGCTCCAGCCCCAGTCACAGCCCCAGTCACAGCCCCAGCCCCAGCCCCAGCCCCAGGCTCAGCCCCAGCCCCAGCCCCAGCCCCAGGCTCAGCCCCAGCCCCAGCCCCAGCATCAGCCCCAACCCCAGCCCCAGCCCCTGCACCAGTCACAGCCTCAGCCCCAGTAACAGCCCCCGACCCAACCCCAGTCACAACCGCAGCCCCAGTCACAGCCCCATCCCCAACCCCAACTCCAGCCACAGCTCCAACTCCAGCCACAGCCTAAGTCACAACCACAGCCCCATCCCCAGTCACACCACCAGCAACAGCACCTGTCACAGCCCCAGCCCCAGCTCCAGCCCCAACCCCAGCCCCAGCCCCAGCCCCAGTCTCACCACCAGCAACAGCACCTGTCACAGCCCCAGCCCCAGCTCCAGCCCTAACCCCAGCCCCAGCCCCAGTCTCACCACCAGCAACAGCCCCAGTCACAGCCCCAGCCCCAGCCCCATCCCCAGTCACACCACCAGCCCCAGCCCCAGCCCCAGCCCCTGCCCCTGCCCCTGCCCCAGCCCCTGCCCCAGCCCCTGCCCCAGCCACAGCCCCTGCCCCAGCCCCAGCCACAGCCCCTGCCCCAGCCCCAGCCACAGCCCCTGCCCCAGCCCCAGCCACAGCCCTATCCCCAGTCACAGCCCTATCCCCAGTCACAGCCCCAGCCCAACTCCAGTCACAGCCCAGGTCACAGCCCCAGCTCTAGTCACAGCCCCAGTCACAGCCCCAGTCACACCACCAGCCACAGGCCCAGTCACAGCCCAACCCCAGCTCCAGCCCAAGCTCCAGCCCCAGCCCCAGTCACAGCCACAGCCCCAGCCCCAGCCCCAGCCCCTGCTACAGTTGCAGCCCCCACCCCAGTCACAGCCCTAGCACTAGCCCCAGACACAGCACAAGCCCCAGCCCCAGCCTCAGTCACAGACCCAGCCACAGCCACAGCCCCAGCCCCAGGCCCAGTCGCAGCCCCATTCACAGCTCCAGCCCCAGTCCCAGCCCCTGCACCAGCCCCAGCCCCAGCCCCAGCTCCAGCCCAGGTCACAGCCCCAGCTCTAGTCACAGCCCCAGTCACAGCCACAGCCCCATTCACACCCCCAACCCCAGCCACAGCCCCAGCCCCAGTCACAGCCCCCATCCCATTCACAGGCCCAGTCACAGCCCAACCCCAGTCCCAGCCCCAGCACCAGCCCCAGTCACAGCCCCAGCCCCAGCCCCAGGCCCAGTCAAAGCCCAGCCCCAGTCCCAGCCCCAGTCACAGCCCCAGCTCCAACCCCAGCCCCAGCCCCAGCCCCTGCATCAGCCCCAGCCCCAGCCCCAGCCCCAGTCACAGCCTCAGCCCCAGTAACAGCCCCCGACCCAACCCCAGTCACAACCACAGCCTCAGCCCCAGTCACAGCCCCAGTAACAGCCCCAGCCACACCACCAGCCACAGCCTAAGTCACAACCACAGCCCCATCCCCAGTCACACCACCAGCAACAGCCCCTGTCACAGCCCCAGCCCCAGCCCCAGTCTCACCACCAGCCCCCGCCCCATTCACAGCCGCAGCCCCAGTCGCAGCCTTGTCCCCAACCCCAGTGACACCACCAGCCCCAGTCTCAGCCCCAGCCCCAGCCCCAGCTCCAGCTCCAGCCCCAGTCTCAGCTCCAGCCTCAGCCTCAGCCCCAACCTCAGCCTCAGCCCCAACCCCAACCTCAGCCCCAGCCCCAGCCCCAGCCCCAGCTCCAGCTCCAGCCCCAGCCCCAGCCCCTGCCCCTGCCCCAGACACAGCCCCAACCCCAGCCCCATCCCCAGACCCAGTCACATCCCCAGACACAGCCCCAGCCCCAGCTCTAGTCACAGCTCCAGCCCCAGTCACAGCCCCAGCCCCAGTCACAGCCCCAGCCCCAGCCCCAGCCCCAGCCCCAGCCCCAGCCCCAGCCCCAGCCCCAGCCCCAGCCCCAGCCCCAGCATCAGCCCCAACCCCAGCATCAGCCCCAACCCCAGCCCCAGCCCCTGCACCAGTCACAGCCTCAGCCCCAGTAACAGCCCCCGACCCAACCCCAGTCACAACCGCAGCCCCAGTCACAGCCCCATCCCCAGCTCCAACTCCAGCCACAGCCCCAGTCACAGCCTAAGTCACAACCACAGCCCCATCCCCAGTCACACCACCAGCAACAGCACCTGTCACAGCCCCAGCCCCAGCTCCAGCCCCAACCCCAGCCCCAGCCCCAGCCTCACCACCAGCAACAGCACCTGTCACAGCCCCAGCCCCAGCTCCAGCCCCAACCCCAGCCCCAGCCCCAGCCCCAACCCCAGCCCCAGCCCCAGCCCCAGCCCCAGTCTCACCACCAGCAACAGCCCCAGTCACAGCCCCAGCCCCAGCCCCATCCCCAGTCACACCACCAGCCCCAGCCCCAGCCCCTGCCCCTGCCCCTGCCCCAGCCCCTGCCCCTGCCCCAGCCCCTGCCCCAGCCACAGCCCCTGCCCCAGCCCCAGCCACAGCCCCTGCCCCAGCCCCAGCCACAGCCCCTGCCACAGCCCTATCCCCAGTCACAGCCCTATCCCCAGTCACAGCCCCAGCCCAACTCCAGTCACAGCCCAGGTCACAGCCCCAGCTCTAGTCACAGCCCCAGTCACAGCCCCAGCCCCAGGCCACAGCCCCAGTCACACCACCAGCCACAGGCCCAGTCACAGCCCAACCCCAGCTCCAGCCCAAGCTCCAGCCCCAGCCCCAGTCACAGCCACAGCCCCAGCCCCAGCCCCAGCCCCTGCTACAGTTGCAGCCCCCACCCCAGTCACAGCCCTAGCACTAGCCCCAGACACAGCACAAGCCCCAGCCCCAGCCTCAGTCACAGACCCAGCCACAGCCACAGCCCCAGCCCCAGGCCCAGTCGCAGCCCCATTCACAGCTCCAGCCCCAGTCCCAGCCCCAGCCCCAGTCCCAGCTCCATCCCCAGCCCCTGCACCAGCCCCAGCCCCTGCACCAGTCACAGCCTCAACCCCAGTAACAGCCCCCGCCCCAACCCCAGTCACAACCACAGCCTCAGCCCCAACTCCAGTCACAGCCCCAGCCACACCACCAGTCACAACCACAGCCTCAGCCCCAACTCCAGTCACAGCCCCAGCCACACCACCAGTCACAACCACAGCCTCAGCCCCAACTCCAGTCACAGCCCCATCCCCAACCCAACTCCAGTCACAGCCCCAGCCACACCACCAGTCACAACCACAGCCTCAGCCCCAACTCCAGTCACAGCCCCATCCCCAACCCAACTCTAGTCACAGCCCCAGTCACAACCACAGCCCCATCCCCAGTCACACCACCAGCAACAGCCCCTGTCACAGCTCCAGCCCCAACCCCAGCCCCAACCCCAGTCACAGCCCCTGCTACAGTTGCAGCCCCCGCCCCATTCACAGCCCCAGACACAGCACAAGCCCCAGCCCCAGCCCGTCACAGCCCCAGCCCCAGCCCCAGCCCCAGCTCTAGTCACAGCCCCAGCCCTAGCCACAGCCCCATTCACACCCCCAGCCCCAGCGTCAGTCACAGCCCCAGCCCCAGCCCCAGCCCCAGCCCCAGCCCCAGTCACAGCCCCAGCCCCAGCCCCAGTCACACCACCAACCACAGGCCCAGTCACAGCCCAACCCCAGCCCCAGTCACAGCCCAACCCCAGCCCCAGCCCAACCCCAGCCCCATTCACACCCCCAGCCACAGCGTCAGCCCCCGCCCCAACCCCAGTCACAACCACAGCCTCAGCACCAACTCCAGTCACAGCCCCAGCCACACCACCAGTCACAACCACAGCCTCAGCCCCAACTCCAGTCACAGCCCCAGCCACACCACCAGTCACAACCACAGCCTCAGCCCCAACTCCAGTCACAGCCCCATCCCCAACCCAACTCCAGTCACAGCCCCAGCCACACCACCAGTCACAACCACAGCCTCAGCCCCAACTCCAGTCACAGCCCCATCCCCAACCCAACTCTAGTCACAGCCCCAGTCACAACCACAGCCCCATCCCCAGTCACACCACCAGCAACAGCCCCTGTCACAGCTCCAGCCCCAACCCCAGCCCCAACCCCAGTCACAGCCCCTGCTACAGTTGCAGCCCCCGCCCCATTCACAGCCCCAGACACAGCACAAGCCCCAGCCCCAGCCCGTCACAGCCCCAGCCCCAGCCCCAGCTCTAGTCACAGCCCCAGCCCTAGCCACAGCCCCATTCACACCCCCAGCCCCAGCGTCAGTCACAGCCCCAGCCCCAGCCCCAGCCCCAGCCCCAGCCCCAGCCCCAGCCCCAGTCACACCACCAACCACAGGCCCAGTCACAGCCCAACCCCAGCCCCAGTCACAGCCCAACCCCAGCCCCAGCCCAACCCCAGCCCCATTCACACCCCCAGCCACAGCGTCAGCCCCAGCCCCAACCCCAGCCCCAGCACCAGCCCCACCCCCAGCACCAGCCCCACCCCCAGCCCCAACCCCAACCCCAGCCACAGCCCCAGCCACACCATCAGCCACAAGCCCAGTCACAGCCCAACCCCAGCTCCAGCCCCAGTCCCAGTCACAGCCACAGCCCCAGCCCCTGCTACAGTTGCAGCCCCCGCCCCATTCACAGGCCCAGTCACAGCCCAAACCCAGTCCCAGCCCCAGCACCAGTCACAGCCCCAGCCCCAGGCCCAGTCAAAGCCCAGCCCCAGACCCAGCCCCAGTCGCAGCCCCATTCACAGCTACAGCCCCAGCCCCAGCCCAAGTCACAGCCCCAGCCCCAGCCCCAGCCCCATCCCGAGTCACAGCCCAGGTCACAGCCCCAGCTCTAGTCACAGCCCCAGTCACAGCCCCAGCCCCAGTCACAGCCCCAGCCACAGCCCCATTCACACCCCCAGCCCCGTTCACACCCCCAGCCCCGTTCACACCCCCAGCCCCGTTCACACCCCCAGCCCCGTTCACACTCCCAGCCCCGTTCACACCCCCAGCCCCGTTCACACCCCCAGCCCCAGCGTCAGTCACAGCCCCAGCCCCAGCCCCAGCCCCATCCCCAGCCCCATCCCCAGCCCCAGCCCCAGCCCCAGTCACAGCCCCAGCCCCAGTCACACCACCAACCACAGCGTCAGCCCCAGCCCCAACCCCAGCCCCAGCCCCAGCCCCAGCCCCAGCCCCAGCCCCAGCCCCAGCCCCAGCCCCAGCCCCAGCCCCAACCCCAACCCCAACCCCAACCCCAACCCCAACCCCAGCCCCAACCCCAGCCCCAACCCCAGCCCCAACCCCAGCCCCAGTCACAGCCCCAGTCACACCACCAGCCACAAGCCCAGTCACAGCCCAACCCCAGCTCCAGCCCCAGTCCCAGTCACAGCCACAGCCCCAGCCCCAGCCCCTGTCCCAGTCACAGCCACAGCCCCAGCCCCAGCCCCTGCATCAGCCCCAGCCCCAACCCCTGCACCAGTCACAGCCTCAGCCCCAGTAACAGCCCCCGACCCAACCCCAGTCACAACCACAGCCTCAGCCCCAGTCACAGCCCCAACCCCAACTCCAGTCACAGCCCCAGTAACAGCCCCAGCCACACCACCAGCCCCCGCTCCCGCCCCATTCACAGCCCCTGCCCCAGCCCCTGCCCCTGCCCCAGCCCCTGCCCCAGCCCCTGCCCCAGCCCCTGCCCCAGCCCCAGCCCCTGCCCCAGCCCCAGCCCCTGCCCCATTCACAGCCCCTGCCCCAGCCCCAGCCACACCACCAGCCACAGGCCCAGTCACAGCCCAACCCCAGCCCCAGCCCCAGTCACAGCCCCAGCCCCTGCCACAGTTGCAGCCCCAGCCCCATTCACAGCCCCAGTCCAGCCCCAGCCCCAGCCCCAGCCCCAGCCCCAGCCCCAGCCACACCACCAGCTACAGGCCCAGTCACAGCCCAACCCCAGCTCCAGCTCCAGCCCCAGCCTCAGCCCCAGCCCCAGTCCCAGTCACAGCCACAGTTGCAGCCCCAGCCCCAGCCCCTGCCACAGTTGCAGCCCCAGCCCCAGCCCCAGCCCCTGCCACAGTTGCAGCCCCCGCCCCATTCACAGCACAAGCCCCAGCCCCAGCCCCAGCCCCAGTCCCAGCCCCAGCCCCAGCCCCAGCCCCAGCCCCATTCAAAGCCCAGCCCCAGTCGCAGCCCCAGCCCTAGCCCCAGTCCCAGCCCCAGCCCCAGCCCCAGTCCCAGTCCCAGTCCCAGCCCCAGCCCCAGCCCCAGCCCCAGCCCCAGCCCCAGGCGCAGCCCCAGGCCCAGTCACAGCCACAGCCACACCACCAGCCACAGTCCCAGTCACAGCCCAAGTCACAACCACAGCCCCATCCCCAGTCACACCACCAGCAACAGCCCCAGTAACAGCCCCCGACCCAACCCCAGTCACAACCACAGCCTCGGCCCCAGTCACAGCCCCACCCCCAACCCCAACTCCAGTCACAGCCCCAGCCCCAGTCCCAGCCCCAGCCCCAGTCCCAGCCCCAGCCCCAGTCCCAGCCCCAGCCCCAGTCCCAGCCTCACCACCATCCCCCGCACCATTCACAGCCGCAGCCCCAGCCCCAGCCCCAGCCCCAGCCCCTGCCCCTGCCCCTGCCCCTGCCCCTGCCCCAGCCCCTGCCCCAGCCCCAGCCCCAGCCCCAGCCCC
Organism: Cetorhinus maximus; assembly: GCF_964194155.1. Classification (NCBI taxonomy): domain Eukaryota; kingdom Metazoa; phylum Chordata; class Chondrichthyes; order Lamniformes; family Cetorhinidae; genus Cetorhinus; species Cetorhinus maximus. Next base: position 28,619 of record NW_027598385.1, on the reverse strand, counting down.
AGCCCCAGCCCCTGCCCCAGCCACAGCCACAGCCCCTGCCCCAGCCATAGCTCCAGTCACAGCCCAGGTCACAGCTCCAGTCACAGCCCCAGCTCTAGTCACAGCCCCAGTCACAACCAGAGCCCCATTCACACCCCCAGCCCCATTCACACCCCCAGCCCCAGCCCCAGCCCCAACCCCAGCCCCAGCCCCAGTCACACCACCAACCACAGGCCCATTCACAGCCCCCGCCCCAGCCCCAGCCCCAGTCACAGCCACAGCCCCAGCCCCTGCCACAGTTGCAGCCCCAGCCCCATTCACAGCCCCAGTCCAGCCCCAGCCCCAGCCCCAACCCCAGCCCCAGCCCCAGCCCCAGCACCAGCACCAGCACCAGCACCAGCCCCAGCCACACCACCAGCTACAGGCCCAGTCACAGCCCAACCCCAGCTCCAGCCCCAGTCCCAGTCACAGCCACAGTTGCAGCCCCAGCCCCAGCCCCTGCCACAGTTGCAGCCCCAGCCCCAGCCCCAGCCCCAGCCCCTGCCACAGTTGCAGCGCCCACCCCATTCACAGCACAAGCCCCAGCCCCAGCCCCAGCCCCAGTCCCAGCCCCAGCCCCAGCCCCAACCCCAGTCACAGCCCCAGCCCCAGCCCCAGCCCCAGCCCCAGCCCCAGCCCCAGTCACAGCCCCAGCCCCAGCCCCATTCAAAGCCCAGCCCCAGCCCTAGCCCCAGTCCCAGCCCCAGCCCCAGTCCCAGCCCCAGTCCCAGTCCCAGCCCCAGTCCCAGTCCCAGCCCCAGCCCCAGCCCCAGCCCCAGTCCCAGTCCCAGCCCCAGCCCCAGCCCCAGTCCCAGCTCCAACCCCAGGCGCAGCCCCAGGCCCAGTCACAGCCACAGCCACACCACCAGCCACAGTCCCAGTCACAGCCCAAGTCACAACCACAGCCCCATCCCCAGCAACAGCCCCAGTAACAGCCCCCGACCCAACCCCAGTCACAACCACAGCCTCGGCCCCAGTCACAGCCCCACCCCCAACCCCAACTCCAGTCACAGCCCCAGTCCCAGCCCCAGCCCCAGTCCCAGCCTCACCACCATTCCCCGCACCATTCACAGCCACAGCCCCAGTCGCAGCCCCAGCCCCAGCCCCAGTCACAGCCCCAGCCCCAGCCCCAGCCCCAGCCCCAGTCTCACCACCAGCCCCCGCCCCAATCACAGCCCCAGCCCCAGCCCCTGCCCCAGCCCCAGCCCCAGCCCAGGTCACAGCTCCAGTCACAGCCCAGGTCACAGCCCCAGCTCTAGTCACAGCCCCAGTCACAACCAGAGCCCCATTCACAACCAGAGCCCCATTCACACCCCCAGCCCCATTCACACCCCCAGCCCCATTCACACCCCCAGCCCCAGCCCCAGCCCCAGCCCCTGCCCCAGCCCCTGCCCCTGCCCCAGCCCCTGCCCCTGCCCCTGCCCCTGCCCCAGCCCGAGCCCCTGCCCCATTCACAGCCCCCGCCCCAGCCCCAGCCCCAGCACCAGCCCCAGCCCCAGTCACAGCCACAGCCCCAGCCCCTGCCACAGTTGCAGCCCCAGCCCCATTCACAGCCCCAGTCCAGCCCCAGCCCCAGCCCCAGCCCCAGCACCAGCACCAGCACCAGCACCAGCCCCAGCCCCAGCCACACCACCAGCTACAGGCCCAGTCACAGCCCAACCCCAGCTCCAGCCCCAGTCCCAGTCACAGCCACAGTTGCAGCCCCAGCCCCAGCCCCAGCCCCTGCCACAGTTGCAGCCCCAGCCCCAGCCCCAGCCCCTGCCACAGTTGCAGCCCCCACCCCATTCACAGCACAAGCCCCAGCCCCAGCCCCAGTCCCAGCCCCAGCCCCAGCCCCAGCCCCAGTCACAGCCCCAGCCCCAGCCCCAGTCACAGCCCCAGCCCCAGCCCCATTCAAAGCCCAGGCCCAGTCGCAGCCCCAGCCCTAGCCCCAGTCCCAGCCCCAGCCCCAGCCCCAGTCCCAGCCCCAGCCCCAGTCCCAGCCCCAGTCCCAGTCCCAGTCCCAGCCCCAGCCCCAGTCCCAGCCCCAGCCCCAGTCACAGCCCCAGCTCCAACCCCAGGCGCAGCCCCAGGCCCAGTCACAGCCACAGCCACACCACCAGCCACAGTCCCAGTCACAGCCCAAGTCACAACCACAGCCCCATCCCCAGTCACACCACCAGCAACAGCCCCAGTAACAGCCCCCGACCCAACCCCAGTCACAACCACAGCCTCGGCCCCAGTCACAGCCCCACCCCCAACCCCAACTCCAGTCACAGCCCCAGTCCCAGCCCCAGCCACAGCCCCTGCCCCAGCCCCTGCCCCAGCCCCAGTCACAGCCCCAGCCACAGCCCCTGCCCCAGCCCCTGCCCCAGCCCCAGTCACAGCCCTATCCCCAGTCACAGCCCTATCCCCAGTCACAGCCCCAGCCCAACTCCAGTCACAGCCCAGGTCACAGCCCCAGCTCTAGTCACAGCCCCAGTCACAGCCCCAGTCACAGCCCCAGCCCCAGGCCACAGCCCCAGTCACACCACCAGCCACAGGCCCAGTCACAGCCCAACCCCAGCTCCAGCCCAAGCTCCAGCCCCAGCCACAGCCCCAGCCCCAGCCCCAGCCCCAGCCCCAGCCCCAGCCCCAGCCCCAGCCCCAGCCCCAGCCCCAGCCCCAGCCCCAGCCCCAGCCCCTGCTACAGTTGCAGCCCCCACCCCAGTCACAGCCCTAGCACTAGCCCCAGACACAGCACAAGCCCCAGCCCCAGCCTCAGTCACAGACCCAGCCACAGCCACAGCCCCAGCCCCAGGCCCAGTCGCAGCCCCATTCACAGCTCCAGCCCCAGTCCCAGCCCCAGCCCCAGTCCCAGCTCCATCCCCAGCCCCTGCACCAGCCCCAGCCCCTGCACCAGTCACAGCCTCAACCCCAGTAACAGCCCCCGCCCCAACCCCAGTCACAACCACAGCCTCAGCCCCAACTCCAGTCACAGCCCCAGCCACACCACCAGTCACAACCACAGCCTCAGCCCCAACTCCAGTCACAGCCCCAGCCACACCACCAGTCACAACCACAGCCTCAGCCCCAACTCCAGTCACAGCCCCAGCCACACCACCAGTCACAACCACAGCCTCAGCCCCAACTCCAGTCACAGCCCCATCCCCAACCCAACTCCAGTCACAGCCCCAGCCACACCACCAGTCACAACCACAGCCTCAGCCCCAACTCCAGTCACAGCCCCATCCCCAACCCAACTCTAGTCACAGCCCCAGTCACAACCACAGCCCCATCCCCAGTCACACCACCAGCAACAGCCCCTGTCACAGCTCCAGCCCCAACCCCAGCCCCAACCCCAGTCACAGCCCCTGCTACAGTTGCAGCCCCCGCCCCATTCACAGCCCCAGACACAGCACAAGCCCCAGCCCCAGCCCGTCACAGCCCCAGCCCCAGCCCCAGCCCCAGCTCTAGTCACAGCCCCAGCCCTAGCCACAGCCCCATTCACACCCCCAGCCCCAGCGTCAGTCACAGCCCCAGCCCCAGCCCCAGCCCCAGCCCCAGCCCCAGTCACAGCCCCAGCCCCAGCCCCAGTCACACCACCAACCACAGGCCCAGTCACAGCCCAACCCCAGCCCCAGTCACAGCCCAACCCCAGCCCCAGCCCAACCCCAGCCCCATTCACACCCCCAGCCACAGCGTCAGCCCCCGCCCCAACCCCAGTCACAACCACAGCCTCAGCACCAACTCCAGTCACAGCCCCAGCCACACCACCAGTCACAACCACAGCCTCAGCCCCAACTCCAGTCACAGCCCCAGCCACACCACCAGTCACAACCACAGCCTCAGCCCCAACTCCAGTCACAGCCCCATCCCCAACCCAACTCCAGTCACAGCCCCAGCCACACCACCAGTCACAACCACAGCCTCAGCCCCAACTCCAGTCACAGCCCCATCCCCAACCCAACTCTAGTCACAGCCCCAGTCACAACCACAGCCCCATCCCCAGTCACACCACCAGCAACAGCCCCTGTCACAGCTCCAGCCCCAACCCCAGCCCCAACCCCAGTCACAGCCCCTGCTACAGTTGCAGCCCCCGCCCCATTCACAGCCCCAGACACAGCACAAGCCCCAGCCCCAGCCCGTCACAGCCCCAGCCCCAGCCCCAGCTCTAGTCACAGCCCCAGCCCTAGCCACAGCCCCATTCACACCCCCAGCCCCAGCGTCAGTCACAGCCCCAGCCCCAGCCCCAGCCCCAGCCCCAGCCCCAGCCCCAGTCACACCACCAACCACAGGCCCAGTCACAGCCCAACCCCAGCCCCAGTCACAGCCCAACCCCAGCCCCAGCCCAACCCCAGCCCCATTCACACCCCCAGCCACAGCGTCAGCCCCAGCCCCAACCCCAGCCCCAGCACCAGCCCCACCCCCAGCACCAGCCCCACCCCCAGCCCCAACCCCAACCCCAGCCACAGCCCCAGCCACACCATCAGCCACAAGCCCAGTCACAGCCCAACCCCAGCTCCAGCCCCAGTCCCAGTCACAGCCACAGCCCCAGCCCCTGCTACAGTTGCAGCCCCCGCCCCATTCACAGGCCCAGTCACAGCCCAAACCCAGTCCCAGCCCCAGCACCAGTCACAGCCCCAGCCCCAGGCCCAGTCAAAGCCCAGCCCCAGACCCAGCCCCAGTCGCAGCCCCATTCACAGCTACAGCCCCAGCCCCAGCCCAAGTCACAGCCCCAGCCCCAGCCCCAGCCCCATCCCGAGTCACAGCCCAGGTCACAGCCCCAGCTCTAGTCACAGCCCCAGTCACAGCCCCAGCCCCAGTCACAGCCCCAGCCACAGCCCCATTCACACCCCCAGCCCCATTCACACCCCCAGCCCCGTTCACACCCCCAGCCCCGTTCACACCCCCAGCCCCGTTCACACTCCCAGCCCCGTTCACACCCCCAGCCCCGTTCACACCCCCAGCCCCAGCGTCAGTCACAGCCCCAGCCCCAGCCCCAGCCCCATCCCCAGCCCCATCCCCAGCCCCAGCCCCAGCCCCAGTCACAGCCCCAGCCCCAGTCACACCACCAACCACAGCCCCAGTCACACCACCAACCACAGGCCCAGTCACAGTCCAACCCCAGCCCCAGCGTCAGCCCCAGCCCCAACCCCAGCCCCAGCCCCAGCCCCAGCCCCAGCCCCAGCCCCAGCCCCAGCCCCAGCCCCAACCCCAGCCCCAACCCCAACCCCAACCCCAACCCCAACCCCAGCCCCAACCCCAGCCCCCAACCCCAGCCCCAACCCCAGCCCCAGTCACAGCCCCAGTCACACCACCAGCCACAAGCCCAGTCACAGCCCAACCCCAGCTCCAGCCCCAGTCCCAGTCACAGCCACAGCCCCAGCCCCAGCCCCTGTCCCAGTCACAGCCACAGCCCCAGCCCCAGCCCCTGCATCAGCCCCAGCCCCAACCCCTGCACCAGTCACAGCCTCAGCCCCAGTAACAGCCCCCGACCCAACCCCAGTCACAACCACAGCCTCAGCCCCAGTCACAGCCCCAACCCCAACTCCAGTCACAGCCCCAGTAACAGCCCCAGCCACACCACCAGCCCCCGCTCCCGCCCCATTCACAGCCCCTGCCCCAGCCCCTGCCCCTGCCCCAGCCCCCAGCCCCTGCCCCAGCCCCTGCCCCAGCCCCAGGCCCTGCCCCAGCCCCAGCCCCTGCCCCATTCACAGCCCCTGCCCCAGCCCCAGCCACACCACCAGCCACAGGCCCAGTCACAGCCCAACCCCAGCCCCAGCCCCAGTCACAGCCCCAGCCCCTGCCACAGTTGCAGCCCCAGCCCCATTCACAGCCCCAGTCCAGCCCCAGCCCCAGCCCCAGCCCCAGCCCCAGCCACACCACCAGCTACAGGCCCAGTCACAGCCAACCCCAGCTCCAGCTCCAGCCCCAGCCTCAGCCCCAGCCCAGCCCCAGTCCCAGTCACAGCCACAGTTGCAGCCCCAGCCCCAGCCCCTGCCACAGTTGCAGCCCCAGCCCCAGCCCCAGCCCCTGCCACAGTTGCAGCCCCCGCCCCATTCACAGCACAAGCCCCAGCCCCAGCCCCAGCCCCAGTCCCAGCCCCAGCCCCAGCCCCAGCCCCAGCCCCATTCAAAGCCCAGCCCCAGTCGCAGCCCCAGCCCTAGCCCCAGTCCCAGCCCCAGCCCCAGCCCCAGTCCCAGTCCCAGTCCCAGCCCCAGCCCCAGCCCCAGCCCCAGCCCCAGCCCCAGGCGCAGCCCCAGGCCCAGTCACAGCCACAGCCACACCACCAGCCACAGTCCCAGTCACAGCCCAAGTCACAACCACAGCCCCATCCCCAGTCACACCACCAGCAACAGCCCCAGTAACAGCCCCCGACCCAACCCCAGTCACAACCACAGCCTCGGCCCCAGTCACAGCCCCACCCCCAACCCCAACTCCAGTCACAGCCCCAGCCCCAGTCCCAGCCCCAGCCCCAGTCCCAGCCCCAGCCCCAGTCCCAGCCCCAGCCCCAGTCCCAGCCTCACCACCATCCCCCGCACCATTCACAGCCGCAGCCCCAGCCCCAGCCCCAGCCCCAGCCCCTGCCCCTGCCCCTGCCCCTGCCCCTGCCCCAGCCCCTGCCCCAGCCCCAGCCCCAGCCCCAGCCCCAGCCCCAGCCCCTGCCCCAGCCACAGCCACAGCCCCTGCCCCAGCCATAGCTCCAGTCACAGCCCAGGTCACAGCTCCAGTCACAGCCCCAGCTCTAGTCACAGCCCCAGTCACAACCAGAGCCCCATTCACACCCCCAGCCCCAGCCCCAGCCCCAACCCCAGCCCCAGCCCCAGTCACACCACCAACCACAGGCCCATTCACAGCCCCCGCCCCAGCCCCAGCCCCAGTCACAGCCACAGCCCCAGCCCCTGCCACAGTTGCAGCCCCAGCCCCATTCACAGCCCCAGTCCAGCCCCAGCCCCAGCCCCAACCCCAGCCCCAGCCCCAACCCCAGCCCCAGCCCCAGCCCCAGCACCAGCACCAGCACCAGCACCAGCCCCAGCCACACCACCAGCTACAGGCCCAGTCACAGCCCAACCCCAGCTCCAGCCCCAGTCCCAGTCACAGCCACAGTTGCAGCCCCAGCCCCAGCCCCTGCCACAGTTGCAGCCCCAGCCCCAGCCCCAGCCCCAGCCCCTGCCACAGTTGCAGCGCCCACCCCATTCACAGCACAAGCCCCAGCCCCAGCCCCAGCCCCAGTCCCAGCCCCAGCCCCAGCCCCAACCCCAGTCACAGCCCCAGCCCCAGCCCCAGCCCCAGCCCCAGCCCCAGCCCCAGTCACAGCCCCAGCCCCAGCCCCATTCAAAGCCCAGCCCCAGCCCTAGCCCCAGTCCCAGCCCCAGCCCCAGTCCCAGCCCCAGTCCCAGTCCCAGCCCCAGCCCCAGCCCCAGCCCCAGTCCCAGTCCCAGCCCCAGCCCCAGCCCCAGTCCCAGCTCCAACCCCAGGCGCAGCCCCAGGCCCAGTCACAGCCACAGCCACACCACCAGCCACAGTCCCAGTCACAGCCCAAGTCACAACCACAGCCCCATCCCCAGCAACAGCCCCAGTAACAGCCCCCGACCCAACCCCAGTCACAACCACAGCCTCGGCCCCAGTCACAGCCCCACCCCCAACCCCAACTCCAGTCACAGCCCCAGTCCCAGCCCAGCCCCAGTCCCAGCCTCACCACCATTCCCCGCACCATTCACAGCCACAGCCCCAGTCGCAGCCCCAGCCCCAGCCCCAGTCACAGCCCCAGCCCCAGCCCCAGCCCCAGCCCCAGTCTCACCACCAGCCCCCGCCCCAATCACAGCCCCAGCCCCAGCCCCTGCCCCAGCCCCAGCCCCAGCCCAGGTCACAGCTCCAGTCACAGCCCAGGTCACAGCCCCAGCTCTAGTCACAGCCCCAGTCACAACCAGAGCCCCATTCACAACCAGAGCCCCATTCACACCCCCAGCCCCATTCACACCCCCAGCCCCATTCACACCCCCAGCCCCAGCCCCAGCCCCAGCCCCTGCCCCAGCCCCTGCCCCTGCCCCAGCCCCTGCCCCTGCCCCTGCCCCTGCCCCAGCCCGAGCCCCTGCCCCATTCACAGCCCCCGCCCCAGCCCCAGCCCCAGCACCAGCCCCAGCCCCAGTCACAGCCACAGCCCCAGCCCCTGCCACAGTTGCAGCCCCAGCCCCATTCACAGCCCCAGTCCAGCCCCAGCCCCAGCCCCAGCCCCAGCACCAGCACCAGCACCAGCACCAGCCCCAGCCCCAGCCACACCACCAGCTACAGGCCCAGTCACAGCCCAACCCCAGCTCCAGCCCCAGTCCCAGTCACAGCCACAGTTGCAGCCCCAGCCCCAGCCCCAGCCCCTGCCACAGTTGCAGCCCCAGCCCCAGCCCCAGCCCCTGCCACAGTTGCAGCCCCCACCCCATTCACAGCACAAGCCCCAGCCCCAGCCCCAGTCCCAGCCCCAGCCCCAGCCCCAGCCCCAGTCACAGCCCCAGCCCCAGCCCCAGTCACAGCCCCAGCCCCAGCCCCATTCAAAGCCCAGGCCCAGTCGCAGCCCCAGCCCTAGCCCCAGTCCCAGCCCCAGCCCCAGCCCCAGTCCCAGCCCCAGCCCCAGTCCCAGCCCCAGCCCCAGCCCCAGTCCCAGCCCCAGCCCCAGTCCCAGCCCCAGCCCCAGTCACAGCCCCAGCTCCAACCCCAGGCGCAGCCCCAGGCCCAGTCACAGCCACAGCCACACCACCAGCCACAGTCCCAGTCACAGCCCAAGTCACAACCACAGCCCCATCCCCAGTCACACCACCAGCAACAGCCCCAGTAACAGCCCCCGACCCAACCCCAGTCACAACCACAGCCTCGGCCCCAGTCACAGCCCCACCCCCAACCCCAACTCCAGTCACAGCCCCAGTCCCAGCCCCAGCCCCAGTCCCAGCCCCAGCCCCAGTCCCAGCCCCAGTCCCAGCCTCACCACCATCCCCCGCACCATTCACAGCCACAGCCCCAGTCGCAGCCCCAGCCCCAGCCCCAGTCACAGCCCCAGCCCCAGCCCCAGCCCCAGCCCTAGCCCCAGTCTCACCACCAGCCCCCGCCCCAATCACAGCCCCAGCCCCAGCCCCTGCCCCAGCCCCAGCCCCAGCCCCAGCCACAGCTCCAGTCACAGCCCAGGTCACAGCTCCAGTCACAGCCCAGGTCACAGCCCCAGCTCTAGTCACAGCCCCAGTCACAACCAGAGCCCCATTCACACCCCCAGCCCCATTCACACCCCCAGCCCCAGCCCCAGCCCCAGCCCCAGCCCCTGCCCCAACCCCAGCCCCTGCCCCAGCCACAGCCCCTGCCCCAGCCATAGCTCCAGTCACAGCCCAGGTCACAGCCCCAGCTCTAGTCACAGCCCCAGTCACAACCAGAGCCCCATTCACACCCCCAGCCCCAGCCCCAGCCCCAGCCCCAACCCCAGCCCCAACCCCAGCCCCAGCCCCAGCCCCAGCCCCAGTCACAGCCCCAGCCCCAGCCCCAGCCCCAGTCACACCACCAACCACAGGCCCAGTCACAGCCCAACCCCAGCCCCAGCCCCAGCCACAGCCCCATTCACACCCCCAGCCCCAGCGTCAGCCCCAGCCCCAGCCCCAGCCCCAGCCACAACCCCAACCCCAGCCCCAACCCCAGCCCCAGTCACAGCCCCCAGTCACACCACCAGCCACAAGCCCAGTCACAGCCCAACCCCAGTCACAGCCCAACCCCCAGCTCCAGCCCCAGTCCCAGTACCAGTCACAGCCACAGCCCCTGCTACAGTTGCAGCCCCCGCCCCATTCACAGGCCCAGTCACAGCCCAACCCCAGTCCGAGCCCCAGCACCAGTCACAGCCCAACCCCAGTCCCAGCCCCAGCACCAGTCACAGCCCCAGCCCCAGGCCCAGCCCCAGACCCAGCCCCAGTCGCAGCCCCATTCACAGCTCCAGCCCCAGCCCCAGCCCCAGCCCCAGCCCCAGCCCCAGCCCCAGCCCCAGTCACAGCCCCAGTCACAGCCCCAGCTCCAACCCCAGGCGCAGCCCCAGGCCCAGTCACAGCCACAGCCACACCACCAGCCACAGTCCCAGTCACAGCCCAAGTCACAACCACAGCCCCATCCCCAGTCACACCACCAGCAACAGCCCCAGTAACAGCCCCCGACCCAACCCCAGTCACAACCACAGCCTCGGCCCCAGTCACAGCCCCACCCCCAACCCCAACTCCAACTCCAGTCACAGCCCCAGCCCCAGCCCCAGTCCCAGCCCCAGCCCCAGTCCAGTCCCAGTCTCACCACCATCCCCCGCACCATTCACAGCCACAGCCCCAGTCGCAGCCCTAGCCTCAGCCCCAGCCCCAGCCCCAGCCCCAGCCCCAGCCTCACCACCAGCCCCCGCCCCAATCACAGCCACAGCCCCTGCCCCAGCCCCAGCCCCAGACCCAGCCCCAGCCCCAGCCCCAGCCCCAGCCCCAGCCCCAGCCCCAGCCCCAGCCCCAGCCCCTGCCCCTGCCCCAGCCACAGCCCCTGCCCCAGCCACAGCCCCTGCCCCAGCCACAGCCCCTGCCCCAGCCACAGCCCCAGCCCACGTCACAGCCCCAGCTCTCGTCACACCCCCAGCCCCATTCACACCCCCAGCCCCATTCACACCCCCAGCCCCAGCGTCAGTCACAACCACAGCCTCAGCCCCAGTAATAGCCCCCGCCCCATCCCCATCCCCATCCCCAACCCCAACCCCAACCCCAAATCCAGTCAAAGCTCCAGTAACAGCCCGTCACAGCCCCAGCTCCAGCCCCTGCCCCATCCCCAGTCACACCACCAGCCACAGCCCAGTCACAGCCACAACCCCAGCCCCTGACGCAGCTGCAGCCCCCACCCCATTCACAGCCACATCCCCAGTCGCAGCCCCAGCCCAGCCCCTGCCCCGGCCACAGCCCCGGCCACGGCCCCGGCCCCGGCCCCGGCCCCGGCCACAGCCCCGGCCCCGGCCCCGGCCCCGGCCCCGGCCCCAGCCCCAGCCCCAGCCCCAGCCCCAGGTCACAGCCCCAGGTCACAGCCCCAGGTCACAGCCCCAGGTCACAGCCCCAGGTCACAGCCCCAGGTCACAGCCCCAGGTCACAGCCCCAGTCCCAGC
>NW_027598385.1:0-12500 GCF_964194155.1 Cetorhinus maximus | reverse complement strand
CCCAGTCACAGCCCCCGCCCCATTCACAGCCCCAGTCACAACCCTAGCACTAGCCCCAGACACAGCCCCAGCCCCAGCCCCAGCCCCAGCCCCAGTCCCAGCCCCAGCTCCAACCCCAGGCCCAGTCACAGCCCCAGCTCCAGCCCCTGCACTAGCCCCAGCCCCAGCCCCTGCACCATTCCCAGCCCCAGCCCCTGCACCATTTCCAACCCCAGCCCCTGCACCATTCACAGCCTCAGCCCCTGCACCATTCACAGCCTCTGCCCCAGTAACAGCCCCCGACCCAACCCCAGTCACAACCACAGCCTCAGCCCCAGTCACAGCCCCATCCCCAACCCCAACTCCAGTCACAGCCCCAGTAACAGCCCCAGCCACACCACCAGCCACAGACCAAGTCGCAGCCCAAGTCACAACCACAGCCCCATCCCCAGTCACACCACCAGCAACAGCCCCTGTCACAGCCCCAGCCCCAGCTCCAGCCGCAGCCCCAGCCCCAGTCTCACCACCAGCCCCAGCCCCAGTCTCACCACCAGCCCCAGTCTCACCACCAGCCCCCGCCCCATTCACAGCCACAGCCACAGCCTTAGCCCCAGCCCCAGCCCCAGTCTCACCACCAGCCCCAGCCCCAGTCTCACCACCAGCCCCAGTCTCACCACCAGCCCCCGCCCCATTCACAGCCACAGCCACAGCCACAGCCTTAGCCCCAGCCCCAGCCCCAGCCCCAGCCCCAGTCTCACCACCAGCCCCAGTCTCACCACCAGCCCCCGTCTCACCACCAGCCCCCGCCCCATTCACAGCCCCAGCCCCAGCCCCATCCCCAGTCACAGTCCCAGCCCCAGCCCCAGTCACAGCCCCAGCCCCAGCCCCAGCCCCAGTCACAGCCCCAGCCCCAGCCCCAGCCCCAGCTCCAGCCCAGGTCACAGCCCCAGCTCTAGTCACAGCCCCAGTCACAGCCACAGCCCCATTCACACCCCCAACCCCAGCCACAGCCCCAGCCCCAGTCACAGCCCCCATCCCATTCACAGGCCCAGTCACAGCCCAACCCCAGTCCCAGCCCCAGCACCAGCCCCAGTCACAGCCCCAGCCCCAGCCCCAGGCCCAGTCAAAGCCCAGCCCCAGTCCCAGCCCCAGTCACAGCCCCAGCTCCAACCCCAGCCCCAGCCCCAGCCCCTGCATCAGCCCCAGCCCCAGCCCCAGCCCCAGTCACAGCCTCAGCCCCAGTAACAGCCCCCGACCCAACCCCAGTCACAACCACAGCCTCAGCCCCAGTCACAGCCCCAGTAACAGCCCCAGCCACACCACCAGCCACAGCCCCAGTCACAGCCTAAGTCACAACCACAGCCCCATCCCCAGTCACACCACCAGCAACAGCCCCTGTCACAGCCCCAGCCCCAGCCCCAGTCTCACCACCAGCCCCCGCCCCATTCACAGCCGCAGCCCCAGTCGCAGCCTTGTCCCCAACCCCAGTCACACCACCAGCCCCAGTCTCAGCCCCAGCCCCAGCCCCAGCTCCAGCTCCAGCCCCAGTCTCAGCTCCAGCCTCAGCCTCAGCCCCAACCTCAGCCCCAACCTCAGCCTCAGCCCCAACCCCAACCTCAGCCCCAGCCCCAGCCCCAGCCCCAGCCCCAGCCCCAGCCCCAGCTCCAGCTCCAGCTCCAGCTCCAGCTCCAGCCCCAGCCCCAGCCCCTGCCCCTGCCCCAGACACAGCCCCAACCCCAGCCCCATCCCCAGACCCAGTCACATCCCCAGACACAGCCCCAGCCCCAGCCCCAGCTCTAGTCACAGCTCCAGCCCCAGTCACAGCCCCAGCCCCAGCCCCAGGCTCAGCCCCAGCCCCAGCCCCAGCCCCAGCATCAGCCCCAACCCCAGCATCAGCCCCAACCCCAGCCCCAGCCCCTGCACCAGTCACAGCCTCAGCCCCAGTAACAGCCCCCGACCCAACCCCAGTCACAACCGCAGCCCCAGTCACAGCCCCATCCCCAACCCCAACTCCAGCCACAGCTCCAACTCCAGCCACAGCCCCAGTCACAGCCTAAGTCACAACCACAGCCCCATCCTCAGTCACAACACCAGCAACAGCACCTGTCACAGCCCCAGCCCCAGCTCCAGCCCCAACCCCAGCCCCAGCCCCAGCCCCAGTCTCACCACCAGCAACAGCACCTGTCACAGCCCCAGCCCCAGCTCCAGCCCCAACCCCAGCCCCAGCCCCAGCCCCAGCCCCAACCCCAGCCCCAGCCCCAGCCCCAGTCTCACCACCAGCAACAGCCCCAGTCACAGCCCCAGCCCCAGCCCCATCCCCAGTCACACCACCAGCCCCAGCCCCCAGCCCAGCCCCTGCCCCTGCCCCTGCCCCAGCCCCTGCCCCTGCCCCAGCCCCTGCCCCTGCCCCTGCCCCAGCCCCTGCCCCAGCCACAGCCCCTGCCCCAGCCCCAGCCACAGCCCCTGCCCCAGCCCCTGCCCCAGCCCCAGTCACAGCCCTATCCCCAGTCACAGCCCTATCCCCAGTCACAGCCCCAGCCCAACTCCAGTCACAGCCCAGGTCACAGCCCCAGCTCTAGTCACAGCCCCAGTCACAGCCCCAGCCCCAGGCCACAGCCCCAGTCACACCACCAGCCACAGGCCCAGTCACAGCCCAACCCCAGCTCCAGCCCAAGCTCCAGCCCCAGCCCCAGTCACAGCCACAGCCCCAGCCCCAGCCCCAGCCCCAGCCCCAGCCCCAGCCCCAGCCCCAGCCCCAGCCCCAGCCCCAGCCCCAGCCCCAGCCCCAGCCCCAGCCCCAGCCCCAGCCCCAGCCCCAGCCCCAGCCCCTGCTACAGTTGCAGCCCCCACCCCAGTCACAGCCCTAGCACTAGCCCCAGACACAGCACAAGCCCCAGCCCCAGCCTCAGTCACAGACCCAGCCACAGCCACAGCCCCAGCCCCAGGCCCAGTCGCAGCCCCATTCACAGCTCCAGCCCCAGTCCCAGCCCCAGCCCCAGTCCCAGCTCCATCCCCAGCCCCTGCACCAGCCCCAGCCCCTGCACCAGTCACAGCCTCAACCCCAGTAACAGCCCCCGCCCCAACCCCAGTCACAACCACAGCCTCAGCCCCAACTCCAGTCACAGCCCCAGCCACACCACCAGTCACAACCACAGCCTCAGCCCCAACTCCAGTCACAGCCCCAGCCACACCACCAGTCACAACCACAGCCTCAGCCCCAACTCCAGTCACAGCCCCATCCCCAACCCAACTCCAGTCACAGCCCCAGCCACACCACCAGTCACAACCACAGCCTCAGCCCCAACTCCAGTCACAGCCCCATCCCCAACCCAACTCTAGTCACAGCCCCAGTCACAACCACAGCCCCATCCCCAGTCACACCACCAGCAACAGCCCCTGTCACAGCTCCCCCCAACCCCAGCCCCAGCCCCAGTCACAGCCCCTGCTACAGTTGCAGCCCCCGCCCCATTCACAGCCCCAGACACAGCACAAGCCCCAGCCCCAGCCCGTCACAGCCCCAGCCCCAGCCCCAGCCCCAGCTCTAGTCACAGCCCCAGCCCTAGCCACAGCCCCATTCACACCCCCAGCCCCAGCGTCAGTCACAGCCCCAGCCCCAGCCCCAGCCCCAGCCCCAGCCCCAGCCCCAGCCCCAGCCCCAGCCCCAGTCACAGCCCCAGCCCCAGCCCCAGTCACACCACCAACCACAGGCCCAGTCACAGCCCAACCCCAGCCCCAGTCACAGCCCAACCCCAGCCCCAGCCCAACCCCAGCCCCAGCCCAACCCCAGCCCCATTCACACCCCCAGCCACAGCGTCAGCCCCCGCCCCAACCCCAGTCACAACCACAGCCTCAGCACCAACTCCAGTCACAGCCCCAGCCACACCACCAGTCACAACCACAGCCTCAGCCCCAACTCCAGTCACAGCCCCAGCCACACCACCAGTCACAACCACAGCCTCAGCCCCAACTCCAGTCACAGCCCCATCCCCAACCCAACTCCAGTCACAGCCCCAGCCACACCACCAGTCACAACCACAGCCTCAGCCCCAACTCCAGTCACAGCCCCATCCCCAACCCAACTCTAGTCACAGCCCCAGTCACAACCACAGCCCCATCCCCAGTCACACCACCAGCAACAGCCCCTGTCACAGCTCCAGCCCCAACCCCAGCCCCAACCCCAGTCACAGCCCCTGCTACAGTTGCAGCCCCCGCCCCATTCACAGCCCCAGACACAGCACAAGCCCCAGCCCCAGCCCGTCACAGCCCCAGCCCCAGCCCCAGCCCCAGCTCTAGTCACAGCCCCAGCCCTAGCCACAGCCCCATTCACACCCCCAGCCCCAGCGTCAGTCACAGCCCCAGCCCCAGCCCCAGCCCCAGCCCCAGCCCCAGTCACAGCCCCAGCCCCAGCCCCAGCCCCAGTCACACCACCAACCACAGGCCCAGTCACAGCCCAACCCCAGCCCCAGTCACAGCCCAACCCCAGCCCCAGCCCAACCCCAGCCCCATTCACACCCCCAGCCACAGCGTCAGCCCCAGCCCCAACCCCAGCCCCAGCACCAGCCCCACCCCCAGCCCCAACCCCAGCCCCAACCCCAGCCCCAACCCCAGCCCCAACCCCAACCCCAACCCCAGCCACAGCCCCAGTCACACCATCAGCCACAAGCCCAGTCACAGCCCAACCCCAGCTCCAGCCCCAGTCCCAGTCACAGCCACAGCCCCAGCCCCTGCTACAGTTGCAGCCCCCGCCCCATTCACAGGCCCAGTCACAGCCCAAACCCAGTCCCAGCCCCAGCACCAGTCACAGCCCCAGCCCCAGGCCCAGTCAAAGCCCAGCCCCAGACCCAGCCCCAGTCGCAGCCCCATTCACAGCTACAGCCCCAGCCCCAGCCCAAGTCACAGCCCCAGCCCCAGCCCAAGTCACAGCCCCAGCCCCAGCCCCAGCCCCAGCCCCAGCTCTAGTCACAGCCCCAGTCACAGCCCCAGTCACAGCCCCAGCCCCAGCCACAGCCCCATTCACACCCCCAGCCCCGTTCACACCCCCAGCCCCGTTCACACCCCCAGCCCCGTTCACACCCCCAGCCCCGTTCACACCCCCAGCCCCGTTCACACCCCCAGCCCCGTTCACACCCCCAGCCCCGTTCACACCCCCAGCCCCAGCCCCAGCCCCAGCCCCAGCCCCAGCCCCAGCCCCAGCCCCAGCCCCAGCCCCAGTCACAGCCCCAGCCCCAGTCACACCACCAACCACAGCCCCAGTCACACCACCAACCACAGGCCCAGTCACAGTCCAACCCCAGCCCCAGCGTCAGCCCCAGCCCCAGCCCCAGCCCCAGCCCCAACCCCAGCCCCAGCCCCAGCCCCAACCCCAGCCCCAACCCCAGCCCCAGCCCCAGCCCCAACCCCAACCCCAGCCCCAGCCCCACCCCCAACCCCAGCCCCAACCCCAGCCCCAGCCCCAACCCCAGCCCCAGTCACAGCCCCAGTCACACCACCAGCCACAAGCCCAGTCACAGCCCAACCCCAGTCCCAGTCACAGCCACAGCCCCAGCCCCAGCCCCTGCATCAGCCCCAGCCCCAACCCCTGCACCAGTCACAGCCTCAGCCCCAGTAACAGCCCCCGACCCAACCCCAGTCACAACCACAGCCTCAGCCCCAGTCACAGCCCCAACCCCAACTCCAGTCACAGCCCCAGTAACAGCCCCAGCCACACCACCAGCCACAGCCACAGCCCCAGTCACAGCCCCATCCCCAACCCCAACCCCAACCCCAACTCCAGTCACAGCCCCAGCCCCCGCTCCCGCCCCATTCACAGCCCCTGCCCCAGCCCCTGCCCCTGCCCCAGCCCCAGCCCCAGTCACACCACCACCCACAGGCCCAGTCACACCACCACCCACAGGCCCAGTTACAGCCCAACCCCAGCCACAGCCTCAGTCACAGCCCCAGCCCCAGCCCCAGTCACAGCCCCCGCCCCATTCACAGCCCCAGTCACAACCCTAGCACTAGCCCCAGACACAGCCCCAGCCCCAGCCCCAGCCCCAGTCCCAGCCCCAGCTCCAACCCCAGGCCCAGTCACAGCCCCAGCTCCAGCCCCTGCACTAGCCCCAGCCCCAGCCCCTGCACCATTCCCAGCCCCAGCCCCTGCACCATTTCCAACCCCAGCCCCTGCACCATTCACAGCCTCAGCCCCTGCACCATTCACAGCCTCTGCCCCAGTAACAGCCCCCGACCCAACCCCAGTCACAACCACAGCCTCAGCCCCAGTCACAGCCCCATCCCCAACCCCAACTCCAGTCACAGCCCCAGTAACAGCCCCAGCCACACCACCAGCCACAGACCAAGTCGCAGCCCAAGTCACAACCACAGCCCCATCCCCAGTCACACCACCAGCAACAGCCCCTGTCACAGCCCCAGCCCCAGCTCCAGCCGCAGCCCCAGCCCCAGTCTCACCACCAGCCCCAGCCCCAGTCTCACCACCAGCCCCAGTCTCACCACCAGCCCCCGCCCCATTCACAGCCACAGCCACAGCCTTAGCCCCAGCCCCAGCCCCAGTCTCACCACCAGCCCCAGCCCCAGTCTCACCACCAGCCCCAGTCTCACCACCAGCCCCCGCCCCATTCACAGCCACAGCCACAGCCACAGCCTTAGCCCCAGCCCCAGCCCCAGCCCCAGCCCCAGCCCCAGCCCCAGTCTCACCACCAGCCCCAGTCTCACCACCAGCCCCCGTCTCACCACCAGCCCCCGCCCCATTCACAGCCCCAGCCCCAGCCCCATCCCCAGTCACAGTCCCAGCCCCAGCCCCAGTCACAGCCCCAGCCCCAGCCCCAGCCCCAGTCACAGCCCCAGCCCCAGCCCCAGCCCCAGCCCCAGCTCCAGCCCAGGTCACAGCCCCAGCTCTAGTCACAGCCCCAGTCACAGCCACAGCCCCATTCACACCCCCAACCCCAGCCACAGCCCCAGCCCCAGTCACAGCCCCCATCCCATTCACAGGCCCAGTCACAGCCCAACCCCAGTCCCAGCCCCAGCACCAGCCCCAGTCACAGCCCCAGCCCCAGCCCCAGGCCCAGTCAAAGCCCAGCCCCAGTCCCAGCCCCAGTCACAGCCCCAGCTCCAACCCCAGCCCCAGCCCCAGCCCCTGCATCAGCCCCAGCCCCAGCCCCAGCCCCAGTCACAGCCTCAGCCCCAGTAACAGCCCCCGACCCAACCCCAGTCACAACCACAGCCTCAGCCCCAGTCACAGCCCCAGTAACAGCCCCAGCCACACCACCAGCCACAGCCCCAGTCACAGCCTAAGTCACAACCACAGCCCCATCCCCAGTCACACCACCAGCAACAGCCCCTGTCACAGCCCCAGCCCCAGCCCCAGTCTCACCACCAGCCCCCGCCCCATTCACAGCCGCAGCCCCAGTCGCAGCCTTGTCCCCAACCCCAGTCACACCACCAGCCCCAGTCTCAGCCCCAGCCCCAGCCCCAGCTCCAGCTCCAGCTCCAGCCCCAGTCTCAGCTCCAGCCTCAGCCTCAGCCCCAACCTCAGCCCCAACCTCAGCCTCAGCCCCAACCCCAACCTCAGCCCCAGCCCCAGCCCCAGCCCCAGCCCCAGCTCCAGCTCCAGCTCCAGCTCCAGCTCCAGCCCCAGCCCCAGACACAGCCCCAACCCCAGCCCCATCCCCAGACCCAGTCACATCCCCAGACACAGCCCCAGCCCCAGCCCCAGCTCTAGTCACAGCTCCAGCCCCAGTCACAGCCCCAGCCCCAGCCCCAGGCTCAGCCCCAGCCCCAGCCCCAGCCCCAGCATCAGCCCCAACCCCAGCATCAGCCCCAACCCCAGCCCCAGCCCCTGCACCAGTCACAGCCTCAGCCCCAGTAACAGCCCCCGACCCAACCCCAGTCACAACCGCAGCCCCAGTCACAGCCCCATCCCCAACCCCAACTCCAGCCACAGCTCCAACTCCAGCCACAGCCCCAGTCACAGCCTAAGTCACAACCACAGCCCCATCCTCAGTCACAACACCAGCAACAGCACCTGTCACAGCCCCAGCCCCAGCTCCAGCCCCAACCCCAGCCCCAGCCCCAGCCCCAGTCTCACCACCAGCAACAGCACCTGTCACAGCCCCAGCCCCAGCTCCAGCCCCAACCCCAGCCCCAGCCCCAGCCCCAGCCCCAGCCCCAGCCCCAGCCCCAGCCCCAGCCCCAGCCCCAGTCTCACCACCAGCAACAGCCCCAGTCACAGCCCCAGCCCCAGCCCCATCCCCAGTCACACCACCAGCCCCAGCCCCAGCCCCAGCCCCTGCCCCTGCCCCTGCCCCAGCCCCTGCCCCTGCCCCTGCCCCTGCCCCAGCCCCTGCCCCTGCCCCAGCCCCTGCCCCTGCCCCTGCCCCAGCCCCTGCCCCAGCCACAGCCCCTGCCCCAGCCCCAGCCACAGCCCCTGCCCCAGCCCCAGCCACAGCCCCTGCCCCAGCCCCTGCCCCAGCCCCAGTCACAGCCCTATCCCCAGTCACAGCCCTATCCCCAGTCACAGCCCCAGCCCAACTCCAGTCACAGCCCAGGTCACAGCCCCAGCTCTAGTCACAGCCCCAGTCACAGCCCCAGTCACAGCCCCAGCCCCAGGCCACAGCCCCAGTCACACCACCAGCCACAGGCCCAGTCACAGCCCAACCCCAGCTCCAGCCCAAGCTCCAGCCCCAGCCACAGCCCCAGCCCCAGCCCCAGCCCCAGCCCCAGCCCCAGCCCCAGCCCCAGCCCCAGCCCCAGCCCCAGCCCCAGCCCCTGCTACAGTTGCAGCCCCCACCCCAGTCACAGCCCTAGCACTAGCCCCAGACACAGCACAAGCCCCAGCCCCAGCCTCAGTCACAGACCCAGCCACAGCCACAGCCCCAGCCCCAGGCCCAGTCGCAGCCCCATTCACAGCTCCAGCCCCAGTCCCAGCCCCAGCCCCAGTCCCAGCTCCATCCCCAGCCCCTGCACCAGCCCCAGCCCCTGCACCAGTCACAGCCTCAACCCCAGTAACAGCCCCCGCCCCAACCCCAGTCACAACCACAGCCTCAGCCCCAACTCCAGTCACAGCCCCAGCCACACCACCAGTCACAACCACAGCCTCAGCCCCAACTCCAGTCACAGCCCCAGCCACACCACCAGTCACAACCACAGCCTCAGCCCCAACTCCAGTCACAGCCCCATCCCCAACCCAACTCCAGTCACAGCCCCAGCCACACCACCAGTCACAACCACAGCCTCAGCCCCAACTCCAGTCACAGCCCCATCCCCAACCCAACTCTAGTCACAGCCCCAGTCACAACCACAGCCCCATCCCCAGTCACACCACCAGCAACAGCCCCTGTCACAGCTCCAGCCCCAAACCCAGCCCCAACCCCAGTCACAGCCCCTGCTACAGTTGCAGCCCCCGCCCCATTCACAGCCCCAGACACAGCACAAGCCCCAGCCCCAGCCCGTCACAGCCCCAGCCCCAGCCCCAGCCCCAGCTCTAGTCACAGCCCCAGCCCTAGCCACAGCCCCATTCACACCCCCAGCCCCAGCGTCAGTCACAGCCCCAGCCCCAGCCCCAGCCCCAGCCCCAGCCCCAGCCCCAGCCCCAGTCACAGCCCCAGCCCCAGCCCCAGCCCCAGTCACACCACCAACCACAGGCCCAGTCACAGCCCAACCCCAGCCCCAGTCACAGCCCAACCCCAGCCCCAGCCCAACCCCAGCCCCAGCCCAACCCCAGCCCCATTCACACCCCCAGCCACAGCGTCAGCCCCCGCCCCAACCCCAGTCACAACCACAGCCTCAGCACCAACTCCAGTCACAGCCCCAGCCACACCACCAGTCACAACCACAGCCTCAGCCCCAACTCCAGTCACAGCCCCAGCCACACCACCAGTCACAACCACAGCCTCAGCCCCAACTCCAGTCACAGCCCCATCCCCAACCCAACTCCAGTCACAGCCCCAGCCACACCACCAGTCACAACCACAGCCTCAGCCCCAACTCCAGTCACAGCCCCATCCCCAACCCAACTCTAGTCACAGCCCCAGTCACAACCACAGCCCCATCCCCAGTCACACCACCAGCAACAGCCCCTGTCACAGCTCCAGCCCCAACCCCAGCCCCAACCCCAGTCACAGCCCCTGCTACAGTTGCAGCCCCCGCCCCATTCACAGCCCCAGACACAGCACAAGCCCCAGCCCCAGCCCGTCACAGCCCCAGCCCCAGCCCCAGCTCTAGTCACAGCCCCAGCCCTAGCCACAGCCCCATTCACACCCCCAGCCCCAGCGTCAGTCACAGCCCCAGCCCCAGCCCCAGCCCCAGCCCCAGCCCCAGTCACAGCCCCAGCCCCAGCCCCAGCCCCAGTCACACCACCAACCACAGGCCCAGTCACAGCCCAACCCCAGCCCCAGTCACAGCCCAACCCCAGCCCCAGCCCAACCCCAGCCCCATTCACACCCCCAGCCACAGCGTCAGCCCCAGCCCCAACCCCAGCCCCAGCACCAGCCCCACCCCCAGCCCCAACCCCAGCCCCAACCCCAGCCCCAACCCCAACCCCAACCCCAGCCACAGCCCCAGTCACACCATCAGCCACAAGCCCAGTCACAGCCCAACCCCAGCTCCAGCCCCAGTCCCAGTCACAGCCACAGCCCCAGCCCCTGCTACAGTTGCAGCCCCCGCCCCATTCACAGGCCCAGTCACAGCCCAAACCCAGTCCCAGCCCCAGCACCAGTCACAGCCCCAGCCCCAGGCCCAGTCAAAGCCCAGCCCCAGACCCAGCCCCAGTCGCAGCCCCATTCACAGCTACAGCCCCAGCCCCAGCCCAAGTCACAGCCCCAGCCCCAGCCCAAGTCACAGCCCCAGCCCCAGCCCCAGCCCCAGCCCCAGCCCCAGCCCCAGCCCCAGCCCAGGTCACAGCCCCAGCTCTAGTCACAGCCCCAGTCACAGCCCCAGCCCCAGCCACAGCCCCATTCACACCCCCAGCCCCGTTCACACCCCCAGCCCCGTTCACACCCCCAGCCCCGTTCACACCCCCAGCCCCGTTCACACCCCCAGCCCCGTTCACACCCCCAGCCCCGTTCACACCCCCAGCCCCGTTCACACCCCCAGCCCCGTTCACACCCCCAGCCCCAGCCCCAGCCCCAGCCCCAGCCCCAGCCCCAGCCCCAGCCCCAGCCCCAGTCACAGCCCCAGCCCCAGTCACACCACCAACCACAGCCCCAGTCACACCACCAACCACAGGCCCAGTCACAGTCCAACCCCAGCCCCAGCGTCAGCCCCAGCCCCAACCCCAGCCCCAGCCCCAGCCCCAGCCCCAGCCCCAACCCCAGCCCCAGCCCCAGCCCCAGCCCCAACCCCAGCCCCAACCCCAACCCCAGCCCCAGCCCCAACCCCAACCCCAGCCCCAGCCCCACCCCCAACCCCAGCCCCAACCCCAGCCCCAACCCCAGCCCCAGTCACAGCCCCAGTCACACCACCAGCCACAAGCCCAGTCACAGCCCAACCCCAGTCCCAGTCACAGCCACAGCCCCAGCCCCAGCCCCTGCATCAGCCCCAGCCCCAACCCCTGCACCAGTCACAGCCTCAGCCCCAGTAACAGCCCCCGACCCAACCCCAGTCACAACCACAGCCTCAGCCCCAGTCACAGCCCCAAACCCAACTCCAGTCACAGCCCCAGTAACAGCCCCAGCCACACCACCAGCCACAGCCACAGCCCCAGTCACAGCCCCATCCCCAACCCCAACCCCAACCCCAACTCCAGTCACAGCCCCAGCCCCCGCTCCCGCCCCATTCACAGCCCCTGCCCCAGCCCCTGCCCCAGCCCCAGCCCCTGCCCCAGCCCCTGCCCCAGCCCCTGCCCCAGCCCCAGCCCCTGCCCCATTCACAGCCCCTGCCCCAGCCCCAGCCACACCACCAGCCACAGGCCCAGTCACAGCCCAACCCCAGCCCCAGCCCCAGTCACAGCCACAGCCCCAGCCCCTGCCACAGTTGCAGCCCCAGCCCCATTCACAGCCCCAGTCCAGCCCCAGCCCCAGCCCCAGCCCCAGCCACACCACCAGCTACAGGCCCAGTCACAGCCCAACCCCAGCTCCAGCTCCAGCCCCAGCCTCAGCCCCAGCCCCAGTCCCAGTCACAGCCACAGTTGCAGCCCCAGCCCCAGCCCCTGCCACAGTTGCAGCCCCAGCCCCAGCCCCAGCCCCTGCCACAGTTGCAGCCCCCGCCCCATTCACAGCACAAGCCCCAGCCCCAGCCCCAGTCCCAGCCCCAGCCCCAGCCCCAGCCCCAGCCCCAGCCCCAGCCCCATTCAAAGCCCAGCCCCAGTCGCAGCCCCAGCCCTAGCCCCAGTCCCAGCCCCAGCCCCAGCCCCAGCCCAGCCCCAGCCCCAGTCCCAGTCCCAGTCCCAGCCCCAGCCCCAGCCCCAGCCCCAGCCCCAGTCACAGCCACAGCCCCAGCTCCAACCCCAGGCGCAGCCCCAGGCCCAGTCACAGCCACAGGCCACACCACCAGCCACAGTCCCAGTAACAGCCCCCGACCCAACCCCAGTC
>NW_027598384.1:0-46182 GCF_964194155.1 Cetorhinus maximus | reverse complement strand
CATGTTAAAGCCACTGATTCCCCATGTTAAACCCACTCATTCCCCACGTAAAACCCACTGATTCCCCATGTTAAACCCGCTAAATCCCAAGTTATAGACAATGTCTCCCCTTATATAGCCGGCTGACTCTCCGCGTTAAATCCGCAGACTCCCCGCTTTAAGCCATCTGACTCTCTGCTTTAACCACCCCTGACTCTGCACCTGTAACCCACTGACCCTCTGTGTTAAACCCACAGACTCCCTGTGCCAATCCTGCATGACTCATTGTGTTAAACCGACAGAATCCCCGTGTTTAACGTGCTGACACCCCGCGTTAAATCCCAGACTCCCCACGTTTAAAATTGCTGACTCTCTGCGTTAAACCCGCTGACTGCCCGTGTTAAGCCAGCTGACTCTCTGCATTAATCCCTCTGACTATTCACCTGAAACCCGCTGCCTCTCCGTGTTAAACCGACAGAATCCCCACGTTAAACACGCTGACTCCCCATGTCAAACCCCAGACTCCTCGCTTAAAACTGCTGACTCACCACGTTAAACCCACAGAATCCCTACGTTAAACCCGCTGACTCCCCATGTTAAACCCCAGACTCCTCGCGTTAAAACTGCTGACTCTCCGCGTTAAACCCACAGTCTCCCAGTATTAAACCCTCTGACTCCCGCTTGAAACCCGCTGACTCCCACGATAAATCCATTGAGTCCCCGTGTTAAAGCCACTGATTCCCCATGTTAAAGCCACTGATTCCCATGTTAAAGCCACTGATTCCCCATGTTAAACCCACTGATTCCCCATGTTAAACCCACTGATTTCCTCATCTCACCCTGATTCCCCTTGTTAAACATACTGATTCCTCATCTCAAACCCACTGAATCCCCATGTTAAACCCACCGATTCCCCATGTTAAACCCACTGATTCCCATGTTAAACCCACTGATTCCCCATGTTAAACCCACTGATTCCTCATCTCAAACCCACTGATTCCCCATGTTAAACATACTGATTCCTCATCTCAACCCACTGAATCCCCATCTTAAACCCACTGATTCCCCATGTTAAACCCACTGATTCCCCATGTTAAACCACTGATTCTCCATGTTAAATCCACTGATTCCACATCTTAAACCCACTGATTCCCAATGTTAAACCGCTGACTTCCCATGTTAAACCCGCTGATTCCCATGTTCAACCCACTGATTCCCCATGTTAAACCCACTGATTCCTCATGTTAAACCCGCTGATTCCCCTTGTTAAACGCACTGATTCCCCATGTTAACCCACTGATCCCCATGTTAACCCACTGATCCCCATGTTAAACCCCCTGATTCCCCATGTTTAACCACCGATTCCCCATGTTAACACCACTGATATCCCTGTTAAACCCGCTGATTCCTCATGTTAAACCCACTGATTCCCCATGTTAAACCCACTGATTCCTCAGTTAAACCCGCTGATTCCTCATGTTAAACAACTTATTCCCCATGTTAAAGCCACTGATTCCCCATGTTAAACCCACTCATTCCCCACGTAAAACCCACTGATTCCCCATGTTAAACCCGCTAAATCCCAATGTTATAGACAATGTCTGCCCTTATTATAGCCGCTGACTCTCCGCGTTAAATCCATTGAGTCCCCGTGTTAAAAGCCACTGATTCCCCATGTTAAACACACTGATTCTCCATGTTAAAGACACTGATTCCCCATGTTAAATCCACTGATTCCCCATGTTAAACCCACTGATTCCTCATCTCAAACCCACTGATTCCCCATGTTAAACATGCTGGATTCCTCATCTCAAACCCACTGAATCCCCATGTTAAACCCACTGATTCCCCTTGTTAAACCCACTGATTCCCCATGTTAAACCCACTGATTCCCCATGTTAAACCCACTGATTCCTCATGTTAAACCCGCTGATTCCGCATGTTAAACCAACTTATTCCCCATGTTAAACCCCCTAATTCCCCATGTTAACCCACTGATTCCCCTCTTAAACCCGCTGATTCCTCATGTTAAACCCACTGATTCCCCATGTTAAACCCGCTGATTCCCCATGTTCAACCACTGATTCCCCATGTTAAACCCACTGATTCCCAATGTTAAACCCGCTGATTCCCCTTGTTAAACGCACTGATTCCCCATGTTAAACCCACTGATTCCCCTTGTTAACCCACTGATTCCCCATGTTAAACCCCTAATTCCCCATGTTAAACCCCTGATTCCCCATGTTAAACCCACTGATTCCCTGTTAAACCCGCTGATTCCTCATGTTAAACCCACTGATTCCCATGTTAAACCACTGATTCCTCATGTTTAACCCGCTGATTCCTCATGTTAAACCACTTATTCCCCATGTTAAACCCCCTAATTCCCCATGTTAAACCCACTGATTCCCCTCTTAAATCGCTGATTCCTCATGTTAAACCCACTGATTCCCCATGTTAATCCCCGCCCGATTCCCATGTTCAACCCGCTGATTCCTCATGTTAACCCGCTGATTCCCCATGTAAAAGCCACTGATTCCCCATGTTAAACCCACTGATTTGCCATGTTAAACGCACTGATTCCCCATGTTAACCCACTGATTCCCCATGTTAAACCCACTGATTCCCATGTTAAACCCACTGATTCTCCATGTTAATTCGACTGATTCCTCATCTTAATCCCACTGATTCCCAATGTTCAATCCACTGTTTCCTCATCTTAATTCCAATGATACCCAATGTTAAACCCCCTGATTCCTCATATTAAACCCACTGATTCCTCATGTTAAACCAACTGATTCTCAGTGTTAAACCCGCTGATTCCCCATGTTAAACCCGCCTGATTCTCCATGTTCAACCCACTGTTCCCCATGTTAACCCACTGATTCCCCATGTTAAACCCGCTGATTCCCCTTGTTAAACGCACTGATTCCCATGTTAAACCCACTGATTCCCCTCTTAAACCCGCTGATTCCCCATGCTAAACCCGCTGATTCCCCATGTTAAGCCCGCTGATTCCCCATGTTAAACCCATTGATTCCCCATGTTAAACCCGCTGATTCCCCATATTAAACCCGCTGATTCCCCATGTTAAACCCACTGAATCCCCATATTAAACCCACTGATTCCCCATGTTAAACCCGTTGATTCCCCATGTTAAACGCACTGATTCCCCATGTTAACCCGCTGCCTCACCATGATAAACCCGCTGTTTCCCCATGTTAAATCTATTGATTCCTCCTGTTAAACCCACTGAATCCCCATGTTAAACCCACTGATTCGCCATGTTAAACCAACTGATTCCTCATGTTAAACCCACTGATTCCCCATGTTAAACTCGCTGATTCCCCATGCTAAACCCACTGATTCTACCCGTTAACCCGCTGATTCTCCATGTTAAACTCACTGATTCCTCCTGTTAAACCCGCTTATTCCCATGTTAAACCCGCTGATACCCCATGTTAAACGCACTGATTCCTCATGGGTAAATCCACTGATTCCCCATGTTAATCCCACTGATTCCTCATGTTAACCCGCTGATTCTCCATGTTAAAACTCACTGATTCCTCCTGTTAAACCCGCTGATTCCCCATGTTAAACCCGCTGATACCCCATGTTAAACTCACTGATTCATCATGTTAAACCCACTGTTTCCCCATGTTAAACCCACTGATATCCTCACTGTTAAACCCACTGATTCACCATGTAAACCGCTGATTCATCATGTTAAATTCACTGATTCCACATGATAAACCCACTGATTCCTCATGTTAAACCCACTGATTCCTCATGTTGAACCCACTGATTCCCCATGTTAACCCACTGATTCCCATGTTAAACCCACTGATTCCTAATGTTAACCCACTGATTCCCCATGTTAAACCCACTTATTCCTCATCTCAAACCCACTGAATCCCCATGTTAAACCCACGGATTCCTTATTTTAAACCCACTGATTCCCCATCTTACACCCACTGATTCCACATGTTAAACCCGCTTATTCCTCATATTAAACCCACTGATTCCCCATGTTAAACCCACTGATTCTCCATGTTAAGTCCACTGATTCCTCATCTTGGTCCCACTGATTCCCAATGTTAAACCCCCTGCTTCCTCATATTAAACCACTGATTCCTCATGTTAAACCCACTGATTCCTCATGTTACACCCGCTGATTCCCCATGTTAAACCCGCTGATTCCCCATGTTCAACCCACTGATTCCCCATGTTAAACCCACTGATTCCCCATTTTAAACCCGCTGATTCCCCTTGTTAAACGCACTGATTCCCCATGTTAACCCACTGATTCCCCATGTTAAACCCACTGATTCCCCATGTTAAACCCCTGATTCCCCATGTTAAACCCCGATTCCTCATGTTAAACCACTGATTCCCCTGTTAAACCCGCTGATTCCTCATGTTAAACCCACTGATTCCCATGTTAAACCCACTGATTCCTCATGTTAAACCCGCTGATTCCTCATGTTAAACCAACTTATTCCCCATGTTAAAGCCACTGATTCCCATGTTAAACCCACTCATTCCCCCACGTAAAACCCACTGATCCCCATGTTAACCCGCTAAATCCCAATGTTATAGACAATGTCCTCCCTTATTATAGCCGCTGACTCTCCGCGTTAAATCCGCAGACTCCCGCTTTAAGCCATCTGACTCTCTGCTTTAAACCCCTGACTCTGGCACCTGTAACCCACTGACCCTTGTGTTAAACCCACAGACTCCCTGTGCCAATCCTGCATGACTCATTGTGTTAAACCGACAGAATCCCCGTGTTAACGTGCTGACACCCCGCGTTAAATCCCAGACTCCCCACGTTAAAATTGCTGACTCTCTGCGTTAAACCCGCTGACTGCCCGTGTTAAGCCAGCTGACTCTCTGCATTAATCCCTCTGACTATTCACCTGAAACCCGCTGCCTCTCCGTGTTAAACCGACAGAATCCCACGTTAAACACGCTGACTCCCCATGTCAAACCCCAGACTCCTCGCGTTAAAACTGCTGACTCACCACGTTAAACCCACAGAATCCCTACGTTAACCCGCTGACTCCCCATGTTAAACCCAGACTCCTCGCGTTAAAACTGCTGACTCTCCGCGTTAAACCCACAGTCTCCCAGTATTAAACCCTCTGACTCCCCGCATGAAACCCGCTGACTCCCCACGATAAATCCATTGAGTCCCCGTGTTTAAAGCCACTGATTCCCCATGTTAAAGCCACTGATTCCCCATGTTAAAGCCACTGATTCCCCATGTTAAACCCACTGATTCCCCATGTTAAACCCACTGATTCCTCATCTCAACCCACTGATTCCCTGTTAAACATACTGATTCCTCATCTCAAACCCACTGAATCCCCATGTTAAACCCACCGATTCCCCATGTTAAACCCACTGATTCCCCATGTTAAACCCACTGATTCCCCATGTTAAACCCACTGATTCCTCATCTCAAACCCACTGATTCCCCATGTTAAACATACTGATTCCTCATCTCAAACCCACTGAATCCCCATCTTAAACCCACTGATTCCCCATGTTAAACCCACTGATTCCCCATGTTAAACCCACTGATTCTCCATGTTAAATCCACTGATTCCACATCTTAAACCCACTGATTCCCATGTTAAACCCGCTGACTTCCCATGTTAAACCCGCTGATTCCCCATGTTCAACCCACTGATTCCCCATGTTAAACCCACTGATTCCTCATGTTAAACCCGCTGATTCCCCTTGTTAAACGCACTGATTCCCCATGTTAAACCCACTGATTCCCCATGTTAAACCCACTGATTCCCCATGTTAAACCCCCTGATTCCCCATGTTTAACCACCGATTCCCCATGTTAAACCCACTGATTCCCCTGTTAAACCCGCTGATTCCTCATGTTAAACCCACTGATTCCCCATGTTAAACCCACTGATTCCTCATGTTAAACCCGCTGATTCCTCATGTTAAACCAACTTATTCCCCATGTTAAAGCCACTGATTCCCCATGTTAAACCCACTCATTCCCCACGTAAAACCCACTGATTCCCCATGTTAAACCCGCTAAATCCCAATGTTATAGACAATGTCTGCCCTTATTATAGCCGCTGACTCTCCGCGTTAAATCCATTGAGTCCCCGTGTTAAAGCCACTGATTCCCCATGTTAAACACACTGATTCTCCATGTTAAAGACACTGATTCCCCATGTTAAATCCACTGATTCCCCATGTTAAACCCACTGATTCCTCATCTCAAACCCACTGATTCCCCATGTTAAACATGCTGATTCCTCATCTCAAACCCACTGAATCCCCATGTTAAACCACTGATTCCCCATGTTAAACCCACTGATTCCCCATGTTAAACCCACTGATTCCCCATGTTAAACCCACTGATTCCTCATGTTAAACCCGCTGATTCCGCATGTTAAACCAACTTATTCCCCATGTTAAACCCCCTAATTCCCCATGTTAAACCCACTGATTCCCCTCTTAAACCCGCTGATTCCTCATGTTAAACCCACTGATTCCCCATGTTAAACCCGCTGATTCCCCATGTTCAACCCACTGATTCCCCATGTTAAACCCACTGATTCCCAATGTTAAACCCGCTGATTCCCCTTGTTAAACGCACTGATTCCCCATGTTAAACCCACTGATTCCCCTTGTTAAACCCACTGATTCCCCATGTTAAACCCCCTAATTCCCCATGTTAAACCCCCTGATTCCCCATGTTAAACCCACTGATTCCCCTGTTAAACCCGCTGATTCCTCATGTTAAACCCACTGATTCCCCATGTTAAACCCACTGATTCCTCATGTTAAACCCGCTGATTCCTCATGTTAAACCAACTTATTCCCCATGTTAAACCCCCTAATTCCCCATGTTAAACCCACTGATTCCCCTCTTAAATCCGCTGATTCCTCATGTTAAACCCACTGATTCCCCATGTTAATCCCGCTGATTCCCCATGTTCAACCCGCTGATTCCTCATGTTAAACCCGCTGATTCCCCATGTAAAAGCCACTGATTCCCCATGTTAAACCCACTGATTTGCCATGTTAAACGCACTGATTCCCCATGTTAAACCCACTGATTCCCCATGTTAAACCCACTGATTCCCCATGTTAAACCCACTGATTCTCCATGTTAATTCGACTGATTCCTCATCTTAATCCCACTGATTCCCAATGTTAAATCCACTGATTCCTCATCTTAATTCCAATGATACCCAATGTTAAACCCCCTGATTCCTCATATTAAACCCACTGATTCCTCATGTTAAACCAACTGATTCTCATGTTAAACCCGCTGATTCCCCATGTTAAACCCGCTGATTCTCCATGTTCAACCCACTGATTCCCCATGTTAAACCCACTGATTCCCCATGTTAAACCCGCTGATTCCCCTTGTTAAACGCACTGATTCCCCATGTTAAACCCACTGATTCCCCTCTTAAACCCGCTGATTCCCCATGCTAAACCCGCTGATTCCCCATGTTAAGCCCGCTGATTCCCCATGTTAAACCCATTGATTCCCCATGTTAAACCCGCTGATTCCCCATATTAAACCCGCTGATTCCCCATGTTAAACCCACTGAATCCCCATATTAAACCCACTGATTCCCCATGTTAAACCCGTTGATTCCCCATGTTAAACGCACTGATTCCCCATGTTAAACCCGCTGCCTCACCATGATAAACCCGCTGTTTCCCCATGTTAAATCTATTGATTCCTCCTGTTAAACCCACTGAATCCCCATGTTAAACCCACTGATTCGCCATGTTAAACCAACTGATTCCTCATGTTAAACCCACTGATTCCCCATGTTAAACTCGCTGATTCCCCATGCTAAACCCACTGATTCTACCCGTTAAACCCGCTGATTCTCCATGTTAAACTCACTGATTCCTCCTGTTAAACCCGCTTATTCCCCATGTTAAACCCGCTGATACCCCATGTTAAACGCACTGATTCCTCATGGTAAATCCACTGATTCCCCATGTTAAACCCACTGATTCCTCATGTTAAACCCGCTGATTCTCCATGTTAAACTCACTGATTCCTCCTGTTAAACCCGCTGATTCCCCATGTTAAACCCGCTGATACCCCATGTTAAACTCACTGATTCCTCATGTTAAACCCACTGTTTCCCCATGTTAAACCCACTGATTCCTCATGTTAAACCCACTGATTCACCATGTTAAACCCGCTGATTCATCATGTTAAATTCACTGATTCCACATGATAAACCCACTGATTCCTCATGTTAAACCCACTGATTCCTCATGTTAAACCCACTGATTCCCCATGTTAAACCCACTGATTCCCCATGTTAAACCCACTGATTCCTAATGTTAAACCCACTGATTCCCCATGTTAAACCCACTTATTCCTCATCTCAAACCCACTGAATCCCCATGTTAAACCCACGGATTCCTTATTTTAAACCCACTGATTCCCCATCTTACACCCACTGATTCCACATGTTAAACCCGCTTATTCCTCATATTAAACCCACTGATTCCCCATGTTAAACCCACTGATTCTCCATGTTAAGTCCACTGATTCCTCATCTTGGTCCCACTGATTCCCAATGTTAAACCCCCTGCTTCCTCATATTAAACCCACTGATTCCTCATGTTAAACCCACTGATTCCTCATGTTACACCCGCTGATTCCCCATGTTAAACCCGCTGATTCCCCATGTTCAACCCACTGATTCCCCATGTTAAACCCACTGATTCCCCATTTTAAACCCGCTGATTCCCCTTGTTAAACGCACTGATTCCCCATGTTAAACCCACTGATTCCCCATGTTAAACCCACTGATTCCCCATGTTAAACCCCCTGATTCCCCATGTTAAACCCCGATTCCTCATGTTAAACCCACTGATTCCCCTGTTAAACCCGCTGATTCCTCATGTTAAACCCACTGATTCCCCATGTTAAACCCACTGATTCCTCATGTTAAACCCGCTGATTCCTCATGTTAAACCAACTTATTCCCCATGTTAAAGCCACTGATTCCCCATGTTAAACCCACTCATTCCCCACGTAAAACCCACTGATTCCCCATGTTAAACCCGCTAAATCCCAATGTTATAGACAATGTCTCCCCTTATTATAGCCGCTGACTCTCCGCATTAAATCCGCAGACTCCCCGCTTTATGCCATCTGACTCTCTGCTTTAAACCCCCTGACTCTGCAGCTGTAACACACGGACCCTCTGTGTTAAACCCACAGACTCCCTGTGCCAATCCTGCATGACTCATTGTGTTAAACCGACAGAATCCCCGTGTTTAACGTGCTGACACCCCGCGTTAAACCCCAGACTCCCCACGTTAAAATTGCTGACTCTCTGCGTTAAACCCGCTGACTGCCCGTGTTAAGCCAGCTGACTCTCTGCATTAAACCCTCTGACTATTCACCTGAAACCCGCTGCCTCTCCGTGTTAAACCGACAGAATCCCCACGTTAAACCCGCTGACTCCCCATGTTAAACCCCAGACTCCTCGCATTAAAACTGCTGACTCTCCACGTTAAACCCACAGAATCCCTGCGTTAAACCCGCTGACTCCCCATGTTAAACCCCAGACTCCTCGCGTTAAAACTGCTGACTCTCCGCGTTAAACCCACAGTCTCCCAGTATTAAACCCTCTGACTCCCCGCATGAAACCCGCTGACTCCCCACGTTAAATCCATTGAGTCCCCGTGTTAAAGCCACTGATTCTCCATGTTAAAGCCACTGATTCCCCATGTTAAACCCACTGATTCCCCATGTTAAACCCACTGATTCCTCATCTCAAACCCACTGATTCCCCATGTTAAACATACTGATTCCTCATCTCAAACCCACTGAATCCCCATCTTAAACCCACTGATTCCCCATGTTAAACCCACTGATTCCCCATGTTAAACCCACTGATTCCCCATGTTAAACCCACTGATTCCTCATCTCAAACCCACTGATTCTGCATTTTAAACATACTGATTCCTCATCTCAAACCCACTGAATCCCCATCTTAAACCCACTGATTCCCCATGTTAAACCCACTGATTCCCCATGTTAAACCCACTGATTCCCCATGTTAAACCCGCTGATTCCCCATATTAAACCGGCTGATTCCCCATGTTAAACCCACTGAATCCCCATATTAAACCCACTGATTCCCCATGTTAAACCCGCTGATTCCCCATGTTAAACGCACTGATTCCCCATGTTAAACCCGCTGCCTCGCCATGATAAACCCGCTGTTTCCCTATGTTAAATCTACTGATTCCTCCTGTTAAACCCACTGAATCCCCATGTTAAACCCACTGATTCGCCATGTTAAACCCACTGATTCCTCATGTTAAACCCACTGATTCCCCATGTTAAACCCGCTGATTCCCCATGCTAAACCCACTGATTCCACCCGTTAAACCCGCTGATTCTCCATGTTAAACTCACTGATTCCTCCTGTTAAACCCGCTGATTCCCCATGTTAAACCCGCTGATACCCCATGTTAAACTCACTGATTCCTCATGTTAAACCCACTGATTCCCCATGTTAAACCCACTGATTCCTCATGTTAAACCCACTGATTCACCATGTTAAACCCGCTGATTCCCCATGTTAAATTCACTGATTCCACATGTTAAACCCACTGATTCCTCATGTTAAACCCACTGATTCCTCATGTTAAACCCACTGATTCCCCATGTTAAACTCACTGATTTCCCATGTTAAACCCACTGATTCCTAATGTTAAACCCACTGATTCCCCATGTTAAACCCACTAATTCCTCATCTCAAACCCACTGAATCCCCATGTTAAACCCACGGATTCCTCATTTTAAACCCACTGATTCCCCATCTTACACCCACTGATTCCACATGTTAAACCCGCTTATTCCTCATATTAAACCCACTGATTCCCCATGTTAAACCCACTGATTCTCCATGTTAAGTCCACTGATTCCTCATCTTAGTCCCACTGATTCCCAATGTTAAACCCCCTGCTTCCTCATATTAAACCCACTGATTCCTCATGTTAAACCCACTGATTCCTCATGTTAA
Source organism: Cetorhinus maximus (assembly GCF_964194155.1). Classification (NCBI taxonomy): domain Eukaryota; kingdom Metazoa; phylum Chordata; class Chondrichthyes; order Lamniformes; family Cetorhinidae; genus Cetorhinus; species Cetorhinus maximus. Next base: position 35,140 of record NW_027598384.1, on the reverse strand, counting down.
ACCCGCGGATTCCCCATGTTAAACCCGCTGATTCCCCATGTTCAACCCACTGATTCCCCATGTTAAACCCACTGATTCCCCATGTTAAACCCGCTGATACCCTTGTTAAACGCACTGATTCCCCATGTTAAACCCACTGATTCCACATGTTAAACCCACTGATTCCCCATGTTAAACCCCCTGATTCCCCATGTTAAACCCCCGATTCCCCATGTTAAACCCACTGATTCCCCTGTTAAACCCGCTGATTCCTCATGTTAAACCCACTGATTCCCCATGTTAAACCCACTGATTCCTCATGTTAAACCCGCTGATTCCTCATGTTAAACCAACTTATTCCCCATGTTAAAGCCACTGATTCCCCATGTTAAACCCACTCATTCCCCACGTAAAACCCACTGATTCCCCATGTTAAACCCGCTAAATCCCAATGTTATAGACAATGTCTCCCCTTATTATAGCCGCTGACTCTCCGCGTTAAATCCGCAGACTCCCCGCTTTATGCCATCTGACTCTCTGCTTTAAACCCCCTGACTCTGCACCTGTAACCCACTGACCCTCTGTGTTAAACCCACAGACTCCCTGTGCCAATCCTGCATGACTCATTGTGTTAAACCGACAGAATCCCCGTGTTTAACGTGCTGACACCCCGCGTTAAACTCCAGACTACCCACGTTAAAATTGCTGACTCTCTGCGTTAAACCCGCTGACTGCCCGTGTTAAGCCAGCTGACTCTCTGCGTTAATCCCTCTGACTATTCACGTGAAACCCGCTTCCTCTCCGTGTTAAACCGACAGAATCCCCACGTTAAACACGCTGACTCCCCATGTTAAACCCCAGACTCCTCGCATTAAAACTGCTGACTCTCCACGTTAAACCCACAGAATCCCTGCGTTAAACCCGCTGACTCCCCATGTTAAACCCCAGATTCCTCGCGTTAAAACTGCTGACTCTCCGCGTTAAACCCACAGTCTCCCAGTATTAAACCCTCTGACTCCCCGCATGAAACCCGCTGACTCCCCACGATAAATCCATTGAGTCCCCGTGTTAAAGCCACTGATTCCCCATGTTAAAGCCACTGATTCCCCATGTTAAAGCCACAGATTCCCCATGTTAAACCCACTGATTCCCCATGTTAAACCCACTGATTCCTCATCTCAAACCCACTGATTCCCCTTGTTAAACATACTGATTCCTCATCTCAAACCCACTGAATCCCCATGTTAAACCCACTGATTCCCCATGTTAAACCCACTGATTCCCCATGTTAAACCCACTGATTCCCCATGTTAAACCCACTGATTCCTCATCTCAAACCCACTGATTCCCCATGTTAAACATACTGATTCCTCATCTCAAACCCACTGAATCCCCATCTTAAACCCACTGATTCCCCATGTTAAACCCACTGATTCCCCATGTTAAACCCACTGATTCTCAATGTTAAATCCACTGATTCCTCATCTTAAACCCACTGATTCCCAATGTTAAACCCGCTGACTTCCCATGTTAAACCTTAGAGTCCTTGCGTTAAAACTACTGACTCTCCGCTATAAACCTGCATTATCCCAGTATTAAACCCTCTGACTCCCCGCATGAAACCCGCTGACTCCCCACGTTAAATCCATTGACTCCCCACGTTAAAGCCACAGACTCTCTGTGTTAAAACCGTTGACTCCCAGCATTAAACACGCTGTCTCCCCTTGTTAAACCGGCTAACTCCCAGTGCTAAATCCAACGACACCCCGCGTTAAACATGCTGACTCCCTGCGTTAAACTCCGTGCTAAATCCACTGATTCCCCATGTTAAACCCGCTGATCCCCCATGTTAAACCCACTGATTCCCCATGTAAAAACCGCTGATTTCCCATGTTAAAACCGCTGATTCCACGTGTTAAACCCGCTGATTCCCCATGTTAAACCCGCTGATTCCCCATGTTAAACCCACTGATTCCCCATGTTAAACCCGCTGATTCCCCATGTTAAACCCACTGATTCCCCATATTAAAACCGCTGATTCCCCATGTTAAAACCACTGATTCCCCATGTTAAACCCACTGATTCCCCATGTTAAACCCACTGATTCCCCATGTTAAACCCACTTATTCCTCATCTCAAACCCACTGAATCCCCATGTTAAACCCACGGATTCCTCATTTTAAACCCACTGATTCCACATCTTACACCCACTGATTCCACATGTTAAACCCGCTTATTCCTCATATTAAACCCACTGATTCCCCATGTTAAACCCACTGATTCTCCATGTTAAGTCCACTGATTCCTCATCTTAGTCCCACTGATTCCCAATGTTAAACCCCCTGCTTCCTCATATTAAACCCACTGATTCCTCATGTTAAACCCACTGATTCCTCATGTTAAACCCGCGGATTCCCCATGTTAAACCCGCTGATTCCCCATGTTCAACCCACTGATTCCCCATGTTAAACCCACTGATTCCCCATGTTGAACCCGCTGATTCCCCTTGTTAAACGCACTGATTCCCCATGTTAAACCCACTGATTCCCCATGTTAAACCCACTGATTCCCCATGTTAAACCCCCTGATTCCCCATGTTAAACCCCCGATTCCCCATGTTAAACCCACTGATTCCCCTGTTAAACCCGCTGATTCCTCATGTTAAACCCACTGATTCCCCATGTTAAACCCACTGATTCCTCATGTTAAACCCGCTGATTCCTCATGTTAAACCAACTTATTCCCCATGTTAAAGCCACTGATTCCCCATGTTAAACCCACTCATTCCCCACGTAAAACCCACTGATTCCCCATGTTAAACCCGCTAAATCCCAATGTTACAGACAAAGTCTCCCCTTATTATAGCCGCTGACTCTCCGCGTTAAATCCGCAGACTCCCCGCTTTATGCCATCTGACTCTCTGCTTTAAACCCCCTGACTCTGCACCTGTAACCCACTGACCCTCTGTGTTAAACCCACAGACTCCCTGTGCCAATCCTGCATGACTCATTGTGTTAAACCGACAGAATCCCCGTGTTTAACGTGCTGACACCCCGCGTTAAACCCCAGACTCCCCACGTTAAAATTGCTGACTCTCTGCGTTAAACCCGCTGACTGCCCGTGTTAAGCCAGCTGACTCTCTGCATTAATCCCTCTGACTATTCACCTGAAACCCGCTGCCTCTCCGTGTTAAACCGACAGAATCCCCACGTTAAACACGCTGACTCCCCATGTCAAACCCCAGACTCCTCGCGTTAAAACTGCTGACTCTCCACGTTAAACCCACAGAATCCCTACGTTAAACCCGCTGACTCCCCATGTTAAACCCCAGACTCCTCGCGTTAAAACTGCTGACTCTCCGCGTTAAACCCACAGTCTCCCAGTATTAAACCCTCTGACTCCCCGCATGAAACCCGCTGACTCCCCACGATAAATCCATTGAGTCCCCGTGTTAAAGCCACTGATTCCCCATGTTAAAGCCACTGATTCCCCATGTTAAAGCCACAGATTCCCCATGTTAAACCCACTGATTCCCCATGTTAAACCCACTGATTCCTCATCTCAAACCCACTGATTCCCCTTGTTAAACATACTGATTCCTCATCTCAAACCCACTGAATCCCCATGTTAAACCCACTGATTCCCCATGTTAAACCCACTGATTCCCCATGTTAAACCCACTGATTCCCCATGTTAAACCCACTGATTCCTCATCTCAAACCCACTGATTCCCCATGTTAAACATACTGATTCCTCATCTCAAACCCACTGAATCCCCATCTTAAACCCACTGATTCCCCATGTTAAACCCACTGATTCCCCATGTTAAACCCACTGATTCTCCATGTTAAATCCACTGATTCCTCATCTTAAACCCACTGATTCCCAATGTTAAACCCGCTGACTTCCCATGTTAAACCCGCTGATTCCCCATGTTCAACCCACTGATTCCCCATGTTAAACCCACTGATTCCTCATGTTAAACCCGCTGATTCCCCTTGTTAAACGCACTGATTCCCCATGTTAAACCCACTGATTCCCCATGTTAAACCCACTGATTCCCCATGTTAAACCCCCTGATTCCCCATGTTAAACCACCGATTCCCCATGTTAAACCCACTGATTCCCCTGTTAAACCCGCTGATTCCTCATGTTAAACCCACTGATTCCCCATGTTAAACCCACTGATTCCTCATGTTAAACCCGCTGATTCCTCATGTTAAACCAACTTATTCCCCATGTTAAAGCCACTGATTCCCCATGTTAAACCCACTCATTCCCCACGTAAAACCCACTGATTCCCCATGTTAAACCCGCAAAATCCCAATGTTATAGACAATGTCTGCCCTTATTATAGCCGCTGACTCTCCGCGTTAAATCCATTGAGTCCCCGTGTTAAAGCCACTGATTCCCCATGTTAAACACACTGATTCTCCATGTTAAAGACACTGAATCCCCATGTTAAACCCACTGATTCCCCATGTTAAACCCACTGATTCCTCATCTCAAACCCACTGATTCCCCATGTTAAACATACTGATTCCTCATCTCAAACCCACTGAATCCCCATCTTAAACCCACTGATTCCCCATGTTAAACCCACTGATTCCCCATGTTAAACCCACTGATTCCCCATGTTATACCCACTGATTCCTCATCTCAAACCCACTGATTCTGCATTTTAAACATACTGATTCCTCATCTCAAACCCACTGAATCCCCATCTTAAACCCACTGATTCCCCATGTTAAACCCACTGATTCCCCATGTTAAACCCACTGATTCCCCATGTTAAACCCGCTGATTCCCCATATTAAACCGGCTGATTCCCCATGTTAAACCCACTGAATCCCCATATTAAACCCACTGATTCCCCATGTTAAACCCGCTGATTCCCCATGTTAAACGCACTGATTCCCCATGTTAAACCCGCTGCCTCGCCATGATAAACCCGCTGTTTCCCTATGTTAAATCTACTGATTCCTCCTGTTAAACCCACTGAATCCCCATGTTAAACCCACTGATTCGCCATGTTAAACCCACTGATTCCTCATGTTAAACCCACTGATTCCCCATGTTAAACCCGCTGATTCCCCATGCTAAACCCACTGATTCCACCCGTTAAACCCGCTGATTCTCCATGTTAAACTCACTGATTCCTCCTGTTAAACCCGCTGATTCCCCATGTTAAACCCGCTGATACCCCATGTTAAACTCACTGATTCCTCATGTTAAACCCACTGATTCCCCATGTTAAACCCACTGATTCCTCATGTTAAACCCACTGATTCACCATGTTAAACCCGCTGATTCCCCATGTTAAATTCACTGATTCCACATGTTAAACCCACTGATTCCTCATGTTAAACCCACTGATTCCTCATGTTAAACCCACTGATTCCCCATGTTAAACTCACTGATTTCCCATGTTAAACCCACTGATTCCTAATGTTAAACCCACTGATTCCCCATGTTAAACCCACTAATTCCTCATCTCAAACCCACTGAATCCCCATGTTAAACCCACGGATTCCTCATTTTAAACCCACTGATTCCCCATCTTACACCCACTGATTCCACATGTTAAACCCGCTTATTCCTCATATTAAACCCACTGATTCCCCATGTTAAACCCACTGATTCTCCATGTTAAGTCCACTGATTCCTCATCTTAGTCCCACTGATTCCCAATGTTAAACCCCCTGCTTCCTCATATTAAACCCACTGATTCCTCATGTTAAACCCACTGATTCCTCATGTTAAACCCGCGGATTCCCCATGTTAAACCCGCTGATTCCCCATGTTCAACCCACTGATTCCCCATGTTAAACCCACTGATTCCCCATGTTAAACCCGCTGATACCCTTGTTAAACGCACTGATTCCCCATGTTAAACCCACTGATTCCACATGTTAAACCCACTGATTCCCCATGTTAAACCCCCTGATTCCCCATGTTAAACCCCCGATTCCCCATGTTAAACCCACTGATTCCCCTGTTAAACCCGCTGATTCCTCATGTTAAACCCACTGATTCCCCATGTTAAACCCACTGATTCCTCATGTTAAACCCGCTGATTCCTCATGTTAAACCAACTTATTCCCCATGTTAAAGCCACTGATTCCCCATGTTAAACCCACTCATTCCCCACGTAAAACCCACTGATTCCCCATGTTAAACCCGCTAAATCCCAATGTTATAGACAATGTCTCCCCTTATTATAGCCGCTGACTCTCCGCGTTAAATCCGCAGACTCCCCGCTTTATGCCATCTGACTCTCTGCTTTAAACCCCCTGACTCTGCACCTGTAACCCACTGACCCTCTGTGTTAAACCCACAGACTCCCTGTGCCAATCCTGCATGACTCATTGTGTTAAACCGACAGAATCCCCGTGTTTAACGTGCTGACACCCCGCGTTAAACTCCAGACTACCCACGTTAAAATTGCTGACTCTCTGCGTTAAACCCGCTGACTGCCCGTGTTAAGCCAGCTGACTCTCTGCGTTAATCCCTCTGACTATTCACGTGAAACCCGCTTCCTCTCCGTGTTAAACCGACAGAATCCCCACGTTAAACACGCTGACTCCCCATGTTAAACCCCAGACTCCTCGCATTAAAACTGCTGACTCTCCACGTTAAACCCACAGAATCCCTGCGTTAAACCCGCTGACTCCCCATGTTAAACCCCAGATTCCTCGCGTTAAAACTGCTGACTCTCCGCGTTAAACCCACAGTCTCCCAGTATTAAACCCTCTGACTCCCCGCATGAAACCCGCTGACTCCCCACGATAAATCCATTGAGTCCCCGTGTTAAAGCCACTGATTCTCCATGTTAAAGCCACTGATTCCCCATGTTAAAGCCACTGATTCCCCATGTTAAACCCACTGATTCCCCATGTTAAACCCACTGATTCCTCATCTCAAACCCACTGATTCCCCTTGTTAAACATACTGATTCCTCATCTCAAACCCACTGAATCCCCATCTTAAACCCACTGATTCCCCATGTTAAACCCACTGATTCCCCATGTTAAACCCACTGATTCCCCATGTTAAACCCACTGATTCCTCATCTCAAACCCACTGATTCCCCATGTTAAACATACTGATTCCTCATCTCAAACCCACTGAATCCCCATCTTAAACCCACTGATTCCCCATGTTAAACCCACTGATTCCCCATGTTAAACCCACTGATTCTCAATGTTAAATCCACTGATTCCTCATCTTAAACCCACTGATTCCCAATGTTAAACCCGCTGACTTCCCATGTTAAACCTTAGAGTCCTTGCGTTAAAACTACTGACTCTCCGCTATAAACCTGCATTATCCCAGTATTAAACCCTCTGACTCCCCGCATGAAACCCGCTGACTCCCCACGTTAAATCCATTGACTCCCCACGTTAAAGCCACAGACTCTCTGTGTTAAAACCGTTGACTCCCAGCATTAAACACGCTGTCTCCCCTTGTTAAACCGGCTAACTCCCAGTGCTAAATCCAACGACACCCCGCGTTAAACATGCTGACTCCCTGCGTTAAACTCCGTGCTAAATCCACTGATTCCCCATGTTAAACCCGCTGATCCCCCATGTTAAACCCACTGATTCCCCATGTAAAAACCGCTGATTTCCCATGTTAAAACCGCTGATTCCACGTGTTAAACCCGCTGATTCCCCATGTTAAACCCGCTGATTCCCCATGTTAAACCCACTGATTCCCCATGTTAAACCCGCTGATTCCCCATGTTAAACCCACTGATTCCCCATATTAAAACCGCTGATTCCCCATGTTAAAACCGCTGATTCCCCATGTTAAACCCACTGATTCCCCATGTTAAACCCACTGATTCCCCATGTTAAACCCACTTATTCCTCATCTCAAACCCACTGAATCCCCATGTTAAACCCACGGATTCCTCATTTTAAACCCACTGATTCCACATCTTACACCCACTGATTCCACATGTTAAACCCGCTTATTCCTCATATTAAACCCACTGATTCCCCATGTTAAACCCACTGATTCTCCATGTTAAGTCCACTGATTCCTCATCTTAGTCCCACTGATTCCCAATGTTAAACCCCCTGCTTCCTCATATTAAACCCACTGATTCCTCATGTTAAACCCACTGATTCCTCATGTTAAACCCGCGGATTCCCCATGTTAAACCCGCTGATTCCCCATGTTCAACCCACTGATTCCCCATGTTAAACCCACTGATTCCCCATGTTGAACCCGCTGATTCCCCTTGTTAAACGCACTGATTCCCCATGTTAAACCCACTGATTCCCATGTTAAACCCACTGATTCCCCATGTTAAACCCCCTGATTCCCCATGTTAAACCCCCGATTCCCCATGTTAAACCCACTGATTCCCCTGTTAAATCCGCTGATTCCTCATGTTAAACCCACTGATTCCCCATGTTAAACCCACTGATTCCTCATGTTAAACCCGCTGATTCCTCATGTTAAACCAACTTATTCCCCATGTTAAAGCCACTGATTCCCCATGTTAAACCCACTCATTCCCCACGTAAAACCCACTGATTCCCCATGTTAAACCCGCTAAATCCCAATGTTACAGACAATGTCTCCCCTTATTATAGCCGCTGACTCTCCGCGTTAAATCCGCAGACTCCCCGCTTTATGCCATCTGACTCTCTGCTTTAAACCCCCTGACTCTGCACCTGCAACCCACTGACCCTCTGTGTTAAACCCACAGACTCCCTGTGCCAATCCTGCATGACTCATTGTGTTAAACCGACAGAATCCCCGTGTTTAACGTGCTGACACCCCGCGTTAAACCCCAGACTCCCCACGTTAAAATTGCTGACTCTCTGCGTTAAACCCGCTGACTGCCCGTGTTAAGCCAGCTGACTCTCTGCATTAATCCCTCTGACTATTCACCTGAAACCCGCTGCCTCTCCGTGTTAAACCGACAGAATCCCCACGTTAAACACGCTGACTCCCCATGTCAAACCCCAGACTCCTCGCGTTAAAACTGCTGACTCTCCACGTTAAACCCACAGAATCCCTACGTTAAACCCGCTGACTCCCCATGTTAAACCCCAGACTCCTCGCGTTAAAACTGCTGACTCTCCGCGTTAAACCCACAGTCTCCCAGTATTAAACCCTCTGACTCCCCGCATGAAACCCGCTGACTCCCCACGATAAATCCATTGAGTCCCCGTGTTAAAGCCACTGATTCCCCATGTTAAAGCCACTGATTCCCCATGTTAAAGCCACAGATTCCCCATGTTAAACCCACTGATTCCCCATGTTAAACCCACTGATTCCTCATCTCAAACCCACTGATTCCCCTTGTTAAACATACTGATTCCTCATCTCAAACCCACTGAATCCCCATGTTAAACCCACTGATTCCCCATGTTAAACCCACTGATTCCCCATGTTAAACCCACTGATTCCCCATGTTAAACCCACTGATTCCTCATCTCAAACCCACTGATTCCCCATGTTAAACATACTGATTCCTCATCTCAAACCCACTGAATCCCCATCTTAAACCCACTGATTCCCCATGTTAAACCCACTGATTCCCCATGTTAAACCCACTGATTCTCCATGTTAAATCCACTGATTCCTCATCTTAAACCCACTGATTCCCAATGTTAAACCCGCTGACTTCCCATGTTAAACCCGCTGATTCCCCATGTTCAACCCACTGATTCCCCATGTTAAACCCACTGATTCCTCATGTTAAACCCGCTGATTCCCCTTGTTAAACGCACTGATTCCCCATGTTAAACCCACTGATTCCCCATGTTAAACCCACTGATTCCCCATGTTAAACCCCCTGATTCCCCATGTTAAACCACCGATTCCCCATGTTAAACCCACTGATTCCCCTGTTAAACCCGCTGATTCCTCATGTTAAACCCACTGATTCCCCATGTTAAACCCACTGATTCCTCATGTTAAACCCGCTGATTCCTCATGTTAAACCAACTTATTCCCCATGTTAAAGCCACTGATTCCCCATGTTAAACCCACTCATTCCCCACGTAAAACCCACTGATTCCCCATGTTAAACCCGCAAAATCCCAATGTTATAGACAATGTCTGCCCTTATTATAGCCGCTGACTCTCCGCGTTAAATCCATTGAGTCCCCGTGTTAAAGCCACTGATTCCCCATGTTAAACACACTGATTCTCCATGTTAAACCCACTGATTCCCCATGTTAAACCCACTGATTCCCCATGTTAAACCCACTGATTCCTCATCTCAAACCCACTGATTCCCCATGTTAAACATACTGATTCCTCATCTCAAACCCACTGAATCCCCATGTTAAACCCACTGATTCCCCATGTTAAACCCACTGATTCCCCATGTTAAACCCACTGATTCCTCATCACAAACCCATTGATTCCCCATCTTAAACCCGCTGACTTCCCATGTTAAACCTTAGACTCCTCGCGTTAAAACTACTGACTCTCCGCTATATACCTGCATTATCCCAGTATTAAACCCTCTGACTCCCCGCATGAAACCCGCTGACTCCCCACGTTAAATCCATTGACTCCCCACGTTAAAGCCACAGACTCTCTGTGTTAAAACCGTTGACTCCCAGCATTAAACCCGCTGTCTCCCCTTGTTAAACCGGCTAACTCCCAGTGCTAAATCCAACGACACCCCGCATTAAACATGCTGACTCCCTGCGTTAAACTCCGTGTGAAATTCACTGATTCCCCATGTTAAACCCGCTGATTCCCCATGTTAAACCCACTGATTCCCCATGTAAAAACCGCTGATTTCCCATGTTAAAACCGCTGATTCCCCGTGTTAAACCCGCTGATTCCCCATGTCAAACCCGCTGATTCCCCATGTTAAACCCACTGATTCCCCATGTTAAACCCGCTGATTCCCCATGTTAAACCCACTGATTCCCCATGTTAAAACCGCTGATTCCCCATGTTAAAACCGCTGATTCCCCATGTTAAACCCGCTGATTCCCCATGTTAAACCCACTGATTCCACATGTTAAACCCGCTGATTCCCCATGTTAAACCCACTGATTCCACATGTTAAACCCACTGATTCCCCATGTTAAACCCACTGATTCCTCATCTCAAACCCACTGAATCCCCATGTTAAACCCACTGATTCCTCATCTTAAACCCACTGATTCCCCATCTTATTCCCACTGATTCCACATGTTAAACCCGCTTATTCCTCATATTAAACCCACTGATTCCCATGTTAAACCCACTGATTCTCCATGTAAAGTCCACTGATTCCTCATCTTAATCCCACTGATTCCCTATGTCAAATCCACTGATTCCTCATCTTAATCCCACTGATTCCCAATGTTAAACCCCCTGACTCCTCATATTAAACCCACTGATTCCTCATGTTAAAGCCACTGATTCCTCATGTTAAACCCGCTGATTCCCCATGTTAAACCCGCTGATTCCCCATGTTCAACCCACTGATTCCCCATGTTAAACCCACTGATTCCCCATGTTAAACCCGCTGATTCCCCTTGTTAAACGCACTGATTCCCCATGTTAAACCCGCTGATTCCCCATGTTCAACCCACTGATTCCCCATGTTAAACCCACTGATTCCCCATGTTAAACCCGCTGATTCCCCTTGTTAAACGCACTGATTCCCCATGTTAAACCCACTGATTCCCCTTGTTAAACCCACTGATTCCCCATGTTAAACCCCCTAATTCCCCATGTTAAACCCCCTGATTCCCCATGTTAAACCCACTGATTCCCCTGTTAAACCCGCTGATTCCTCATGTCAAACCCACTGATTCCCCATGTTAAACCCACTGATTCCTCATGTTAAACCCGCTGATTCCTCATGTTAAACCAACTTATTCCCCATGTTAAACCCCCTAATTCCCCATGTTAAACCCACTGATTCCCCTCTTAAACCCGCTGATTCCTCATGTTAAACCCACTGATTCCCCATGATAAACCCGCTGATTCCCCATGTTCAACCCGCTGATTCCTCATGTTAAACCCGCTGATTCCCCATGTAAAACCCACTGATTCCCCATGTTAAACCCACTGATTTGCCATGTTAAACGCACTGATTCCCCATGTTAAACCCACTGATTCCCCATGTTAAACCCACTGATTCCCCATGTTAAACCCACTGATTCTCCATGTTAAGTCCACTGATTCCTCATCTTAATCCCACTGATTCCCAATGTTAAATCCACTGATTCCTCATCTTAATTCCACTGATACCCAATGTTAACCCCCCTGATTCCTCATATTAAACCCACTGATTCCTCATGTTAAACCCACTGATTCTCATGTTAAACCCGCTGATTCCCCATGTTAAACCCGCTGATTCTCCATGTTCAACCCACTGATTCCCCATGTTAAACCCACTGATTCCCCATGTTAAACCTGCTGATTCCCCTTGTTAAACGCACTGATTCCCCATGTTAAACCCACTGATTCCCCATGTTAATCCCACTGATTCCCCATGTTAAACCCCCTGATTCCCCATGTTAAACCCACTGATGCGCCTGTTAAACCCGCTGATTCCCCATGTTAAACCCGCTGATTCCCCATGTTAAACCCGCTGATTCCCCATGTTAAACCCATTGATTCACCATGTTAAACACGCTGATTCCCCATATTAAACCGGCTGATTCCCCATGTTAAACCCACTGATTCCCCATGTTAAACCCCCTGATTCCCCATGTTAAACCCACTGATTCCCCTGTTAAACCCGCTGATTCCCCATGCTAAACCCGCTGATTCCCCATGTTAAGCCCGCTGATTCCCCATGTTAAACCCATTGATTCCCCATGTTAAACCCGCTGATTCCCCATATTAAACCGGCTGATTCCCCATGTTAAACCGACTGAATCCCCATATTAAACCCACTGATTCCCCATGCTAAGCCCGTTGATTCCCCATGTTAATCGCACTGATTCCCCATGTTAAACCCGCTGCCTCACCATGATAAACCCGCTGTTTCCCCATGTTAAATCTACTGATTCCTCCTGTTAAACCCACTGAATCCCCATGTTAAACCCACTGATTCGCCATGTTAAACCCACTGATTCCTCATGTTAAACCCACTGATTCCCCATGTTAAACTCGCTGATTCCCCATGCTAAACCCACTGATTCTACCCGTTAAACCCGCTGATTCTCCATGTTAAACTCACTGATTCCTCCTGTTAAACCCGCTGATTCCCCATGTTAAACCCGCTGATACCCCATGTTAAACGCACTGATTCCTCATGTTAAACCCACTGATTCCCCATGTTAAACCCACTGATTCCTGATGTTAAACCCGCTGATTCTCCATGTTAAACTCACTGATTCCTCCTGTTAAACCCGCTGATTCCCCATGTTAAACCCGCTGATACCCCATGTTAAACTCACTGATTCCTCATGTTAAACCCACTGATTCCCCATGTTAAACCCACTGATTCCTCATGTTAAACCCACTGATTCACCATGTTAAACCCGCTGATTCCCCATGTTAAATTCACTGATTCCACATGATAAACCCACTGATTCCTCATGTTAAACCCACTGATTCCTCCTGTTAAACCCGCTGATTCCCCATGTTAAACCCGCTGATACCCCATGTTAAACGCACTGATTCCTCATGTTAAACCCACTGATTCCCCATGTTAAACCCACTGATTCCTGATGTTAAACCCGCTGATTCTCCATGTTAAACTCACTGATTCCTCCTGTTAAACCCGCTGATTCCCCATGTTAAACCCGCTGATACCCCATGTTAAACTCACTGATTCCTCATGTTAAACCCACTGATTCCCCATGTTAAACCCACTGATTCCTCATGTTAAACCCACTGATTCACCATGTTAAACCCGCTGATTCCCCATGTTAAATTCACTGATTCCACATGATAAACCCACTGATTCCTCATGTTAAACCCACTGATTCCTCATGTTAAACCCACTGATTCCCCATGTTAAACCCACTGATTCCCCATGTTAAACCCACTGATTCCTAATGTTAAACCCACTGATTCCCCATGTTAAACCCACTTATTCCTCATCTCAAACCCACTGAATCCCCATGTTAAACCACGGATTCCTTAGTTTAAACCCACTGATTCCCCATCTTACACCCACTGATTCCACATGTTAAACCCGCTTATTCCTCATATTAAACCCACTGATTCCCCATGTTAAACCCACTGATTCTCCATGTTAAGTCCACTGATTCCTCATCTTAGTCCCACTGATTCCCAATGTTAAACCCCCTGCTTCCTCATATTAAACCCACTGATTCCTCATGTTAAACCCACTGATTCCTCATGTTACACCCGCTGATTCCCCATGTTAAACCCGCTGATTCCCCATGTTCAACCCACTGATTCCCCATGTTAAACCCCCTGATTCCCCATGTTAAACCCCCGATTCCCCATGTTAAACCCACTGATTCCCCTGTTAAACCCGCTGATTCCTCATGTTAAACCCACTGATTCCCCATGTTAAACCCACTGATTCCTCACGTTAAACCCGCTGATTCCTCATGTTAAACCAACTTATTCCCCCATGTTAAAGCCACTGATTCCCCATGTTAAACCCACTCATTCCCCACGTAAAACCCACTGATTCCCCATGTTAAACCCGCTAAATCCCAATGTTATAGACAATGTCTCCCCTTATTATAGCCGCTGACTCTCCGCGTTAAATCCGCAGACTCCCCGCTTTATGCCATCTGACTCTCTGCTTTAAACCCCCTGACTCTGCACCTGTAACCCACTGACCCTCTGTGTTAAACCCACAGACTCCCTGTGCCAATCCTGCATGACTCATTGTGTTAAACCGACAGAATCCCCGTGTTTAACGTGCTGACACCCCGCGTTAAACCCCAGACTACCCACGTTAAAATTGCTGACTCTCTGCGTTAAACCCGCTGACTGCCCGTGTTAAGCCAGCTGACTCTCTGCATTAATCCCTCTGACTATTCACCTGAAACCCGCTGCCTCTCCGTGTTAAACCGACAGAATCCCCACGTTAAACCCGCTGACTCCCCATGTTAAACCCCAGACTCCTCGCATTAAAACTGCTGACTCTCCACGTTAAACCCACAGAATCCCTACGTTAAACCCGCTGACTCCCCATGTTAAACCCCAGACTCCTCGCGTTAAAACTGCTGACTCTCCGCGTTAAACCCACAGTCTCCCAGTATTAAACCCTCTGACTCCCCGCATGAAACCCGCTGACTCCCCACGATAAATCCATTGAGTCCCCGTGTTAAAGCCACTGATTCCCCATGTTAAACCCACTGATTCCCCATGTTAAACCCACTGATTCCCCATGTTAAACCCACTGATTCCTCATCTCAAACCCACTGATTCCCCATGTTAAACATACTGATTCCTCATCTCAAACCCACTGAATCCCCATCTTAAACCCACTGATTCCCCATGTTAAACCCACTGATTCCCCATGTTAAACCCACTGATTCCCCATGTTAAACCCACTGATTCCTCATCTCAAACCCACTGATTCCCCATGTTAAACATACTGATTCCTCATCTCAAACCCACTGAATCCCCATCTTAAACCCACTGATTCCCCATGTTAAACCCACTGATTCCCCATGTTAAACCCACTGATTCTCCATGTTAAATCCACTGATTCCTCATCTTAAAGCCACTGATTCCCAATGTTAAACCCGCTGACTTCCCATGTTAAACCTTAGACTCCTGGCGTTAAAACTACTGACTCTCCGCTATAAACCTGCATTATCCCAGTATTAAACCCTCTGACTCCCCGCATGAAACCCGCTGACTCCCCACGTTAAATCCATTGACTCCCCACGTTAAAGCCACTGACTCTCTGTGTTAAAACCGTTGACTCCCAGCATTAAACCCGCTGTCTCCCCTTGTTAAACCGGCTAACTCCCAGTGCTAAATCCAACGACACACCGCGTTAAACATGCTGACTCCCTGCGTTAAACTCGTGGTAAATCACTGATTCCCCATGTTAAACCCGCTGATCCCCCATGTTAAACCCACTGATTCCCCATGTAAAAACCGCTGATTTCCCATGTTAAAACCGCTGATTCCACGTGTTAAACCCGCTGATTCCCCATGGTTAAACCCGCTGATTCCCCATGTTAAACCCACTGATTCCCCATGTTAAACCCGCTGATTCCCCATGTTAAACCCACTGATTCCCCATGTTAAAACCGCTGATTCCCCATGTTAAAACGCTGATTCCCCATGATAAACCCACTGATTCCCCCCATGTTAAACCCACTGATTCCCCATGTTAAACCCACTGATTCCCCATGTTAAACCCACTGATTCCCCATGCTAAACCCACTGATTCCCCATGTTAAACCCACTGATTCTTCATCTCAAACCCACTGAATCCCCATGTTAAACCCACTGATTCCTCATCTTAAACCCACTGATTCCCCAACTTACACCCACTGATTCCCCATGTTAAACCCGCTGATTCCCCATATTAAACCGGCTGATTCCCCATGTTAAACCCACTGAATCCCCATATTAAACCCACTGATTCCCCATGTTAAACCCGTTGATTCCCCATGTTAATCGCACTGATTCCCCATGTTAAACCCGCTGCCTCACCATGATAAACCCGCTGTTTCCCCATGTTAAATCTACTGATTCCTCCTGTTAAACCCACTGAATCCCCATGTTAAACCCACTGATTCGCCATGTTAAACCCACTGATTCCTCATGTTAAACCCACTGATTCCCCATGTTAAACTCGCTGATTCCCCATGCTAAACCCACTGATTCTACCCGTTAAACCCGCTGATTCTCCATGTTAAACTCACTGATTCCTCCTGTTAAACCCGCTGATTCCCCATGTTAAACCCGCTGATACCCCATGTTAAACGCACTGATTCCTCATGTTAAACCCACTGATTCCCCATGTTAAACCCACTGATTCCTCATGTTAATCCCGCTGATTCTCCATGTTAAACTCACTGATTCCTCCTGTTAAACCCGCTGATTCCCCATGTTAAACCCGCTGATACCCCATGTTAAACTCACTGATTCCTCATGTTAAACCCACTGATTCCCCATGTTAAACCCACTGATTCCTCATGTAAAACCCACTGATTCACCATGTTAAACCCGCTGATTCCCCATGTTAAATTCACTGATTCCACATGATAAACCCACTGATTCATCATGTTAAACCCACTGATTCCTCATGTTAAACCCAGTGATTCCCCATGTTAAACCCACTGATTCCCCATGTTAAACCCACTGATTCCTAATGTTAAACCCACTGATTCCCCATGTTAAACCCACTTATTCCTCATCTCAAACCCACTGAATCCCCATGTTAAACCCACGGATTCCTTATTTTAAACCCACTGATTCCCCATCTTACACCCACTGATTCCACATGTTAAACCCGCTTATTCCTCATATTAAACCCACTGATTCCCCATGTTAAACCCACTGATTCTCCATGTTAAGTCCACTGATTCCTCATCTTAGTCCCACTGATTCCCAATGTTAAACCCCCTGCTTCCTCATATTAAACCCACTGATTCCTCATGTTAAACCCACTGATTCCTCATGTTACACCCGCTGATTCCCCATGTTAAACCCGCTGATTCCCCATGTTCAACCCACTGATTCCCCATGTTAAACCCCCTGATTCCCCATGTTAAACCCCCGATTCCCCATGTTAAACCCACTGATTCCCCATGTTAAACCTGCTGATTCCCCTTGTTAAACGCACTGATTCCCCATGTTAAACCCACTGATTCCCCATGTTAATCCCACTGATTCCCCATGTTAAACCCCCTGATTCCCCATGTTAAACCCACTGATTCCCCTGTTAAACCCGCTGATTCCCCATGTTAAACCCGCTGATTCCCCATGTTAAACCCGCTGATTCCCCATGTTAAACCTATTGATTCACCATGTTAAACCCGCTGATTCCCCATATTAAACCGGCTGATTCCCCATGTTAAACCCACTGATTCCCCATGTTAAACCCCCTGATTCCCCATGTTAAACCCACTGATTCCCCTGTTAAACCCGCTGATTCCCCATGTTAATCGCACTGATTCCCCATGTTAAACCCGCTGCCTCACCATGATAAACCCGCTGTTTCCCCATGTTAAATCTACTGATTCCTCCTGTTAAACCCACTGAATCCCCATGTTAAACCCACTGATTCGCCATGTTAAACCCACTGACTCCTCATGTTAAACCCACTGATTCCCCATGTTAAACTCGCTGATTCCCCATGCTAAACCCACTGATTCTACCCGTTAAACCCGCTGATTCTCCATGTTAAACTCACTGATTCCTCCTGTTAAACCCGCTGATTCCCCATGTTAAACCCGCTGATACCCCATGTTAACCGCACTGATTCCTCATGTTAAACCCACTGATTCCCCATGTTAAACCCACTGATTCCTCATGTTAAACCCGCTGATTCTCCATGTTAAACTCACTGATTCCTCCTGTTAAACCCGCTGATTCCCCATGTTAAACCCGCTGATACCCCATGTTAAACTCACTGATTCCTCATGTTAAACCCACTGATTCCCCATGTTAAACCCACTGATTCCTCATGTTAAACCCACTGATTCACCATGTTAAACCCGCTGATTCCCCATGTTAAATTCACTGATTCCACATGATAAACCCACTGATTCCTCATGTTAAACCCACTGATTCCTCATGTTAAACCCACTGATTCCCCATGTTAAACCCACTGATTCCCCATGTTAAACCCACTGATTCCTAATGTTAAACCCACTGATTCCCCATGTTAAACCCACTTATTCCTCATCTCAAACCCACTGAATCCCCATGTTAAACCCACGGATTCCTTATTTTAAACCCACTGATTCCCCATCTTACACCCACTGATTCCACATGTTAAACCCGCTTATTCCTCATATTAAACCCACTGATTCCCCATGTTAAACCCACTGATTCTCCATGTTAAGTCCACTGATTCCTCATCTTAGTCCCACTGATTCCCAATGTTAAACCCCCTGCTTCCTCATATTAAACCCACTGATTCCTCATGTTAAACCCACTGATTCCTCATGTTACACCCGCTGATTCCCCATGTTAAACCAGCTGATTCCCCATGTTCAACCCACTGATTCCCCATGTTAAACCCCCTGATTCCCCATGTTAAACCCCCGATTCCCCATGTTAAACCCACTGATTCCCCTGTTAAACCCGCTGATTCCTCATGTTAAACCCACTGATTCCCCATGTTAAACCCACTGATTCCTCATGTTAAACCCGCTGATTCCTCATGTTAAACCAACTTATTCCCCATGTTAAAGCCACTGATTCCCCATGTTAAACCCACTCATTCCCCACGTAAAACCCACTGATTCCCCATGTTAAACCCGCTAAATCCCAATGTTATAGAAAATGTCTCCCCTTATTATAGCCGCTGACTCTCCGCGTTAAATCCGCAGACTCCCCGCTTTATGCCATCTGACTCTCTGCTTTAAACCCCCTGACTCTGCACCTGTAACCCACTGACCCTCTGTGTTAAACCCACAGACTCCCTGTGCCAATCCTGCATGACTCATTGTGTTAAACCGACAGAATCCCCGTGTTTAACGTGCTGACACCCCGCGTTAAACCCCAGACTACCCACGTTAAAATTGCTGACTCTCTGCGTTAAACCCGCTGACTGCCCGTGTTAAGCCAGCTGACTCTCTGCATTAATCCCTCTGACTATTCACCTGAAACCCGCTGCCTCTCCGTGTTAAACCGACAGAATCCCCACGTTAAACACGCTGACTCCCCATGTTAAACCCCAGACTCCTCGCGTTAAAACTGCTGACTCTCCACGTTAAACCCACAGAATCCCTACGTTAAACCCGCTGACTCCCCATGTTAAACCCCAGACTCCTCGCGTTAAAACTGCTGACTCTCCGCGTTAAACCCACAGTCTCCCAGTATTAAACCCTCTGACTCCCCGCATGAAACCCGCTGACTCCCCACGATAAATCCATTGAGTCCCCGTGTTAAAGCCACTGATTCCCCATGTTAAACCCACTGATTCCCCATGTTAAACCCACTGATTCCCCATGTTAAACCCACTGATTCCTCATCTCAAACCCACTGATTCCCCATGTTAAACATACTGATTCCTCATCTCAAACCCACTGAATCCCCATCTTAAACCCACTGATTCCCCATGTTAAACCCACTGATTTCCCCATGTTAAACCCACTGATTCCCCATGTTAAACCCACTGATTCCTCATCTCAAACCCACTGATTCCCCATGTTAAACATACTGATTCCTCATCTCAAACCCACTGAATCCCCATCTTAAACCCACTGATTCCCCATGTTAAACCCACTGATTCCCCATGTTAAACCCACTGATTCTCTATGTTAAATCCACTGATTCCTCATCTTAAACCCACTGATTCCCAATGTTAAACCCGCTGACTTCCCATGTTAAACCTTAGACTCCTTGCGTTAAAACTACTGACTCTCCGCTATAAACCTGCATTATCCCAGTATTAAACCCTCTGACTCCCCGCATGAAACCCGCTGACTCCCCACGTTAAATCCATTGACTCCCCACGTTAAAGCCACTGACTCTCTGTGTTAAAACCGTTGACTCCCAGCATTAAACCCGCTGTCTCCCCTTGTTAAACCGGCTAACTCCCAGTGCTAAATCCAACGACACACCGCGTTAAACATGCTGACTCCCTGCGTTAAACTCCGTGGTAAATCCACTGATTCCCCATGTTAAACCCGCTGATCCCCCATGTTAAACCCACTGATTCCCCATGTAAAAACCGCTGATTTCCCATGTTAAAACCGCTGATTCCACGTGTTAAACCCGCTGATTCCCCATGTTAAACCCGCTGATTCCCCATGTTAAACCCACTGATTCCCCATGTTAAACCCGCTGATTCCCCATGTTAAACCCACTGATTCCCCATGTTAAAACCGCTGATTCCCCATGTTAAAACCGCTGATTCCCCATGTTAAACCCACTGATTCCCCATGTTAAACCCACTGATTCCCCATGTTAAACCCGCTGATTCCCCATGTTAAACCCACTGATTCCCCATGCTAAACCCACTGATTCCCCATGTTAAACCCACTGATTCTTCATCTCAAACCCACTGAATCCCCATGTTAAACCCACTGATTCCTCATCTTAAACCCACTGATTCCCCATCTTACACCCACTGATTCCCCATGTTAAACCCGCTGATTCCCCATGTTAAACCCACTGATTCCCCATGTTAAACCCGCTGATTCCCCATGTTAAACCCACTGATTCCCCATGCTAAACCCACTGATTCCCCATGTTAAACCCACTGATTCTTCATCTCAAACCCACTGAATCCCCATGTTAAACCCACTGATTCCTCATCTTAAACCCACTGATTCCCCATCTTACATCCACTGATTCCACATGTTAAACCCACTGATTCTGCATGTTAAGTCCACTGATTCCTCATCTTCATCCCACTGATTCCCAATGTTAAATCCACTGATTCCTCATCTTAATCCCACTGATTCCCAATGTTAAACCCGCTGATTCCCCATGTTCAACCCACTGATTCCCCATGTTAAACCCACTGATTCCCCATGTTAAACCCACTGATTCCCCTAGTTAAACGCACTGATTCCCAATGTTAAACCCACTGATTCCCCTTGTTAAGCCCACTGATTCCCCATGTTAAACCCCCTAATTCCCCATGTTAAACCCCCTGATTCCTCATGTTAAACCCACTGATTCCACTGTTAAACCCGCTGATTCCTCATATTAAACCCACTGATTCCCCATGTTAAACCCACTGATTCCTCATGTTAAACCCGCTGATTCCTCATGTTAAAACAACTTATTCCCCATGTTAAACCCCCTGATTCCCCATGTTAAACCCACTGATTCCCCTCTTAAACCCGCTGATTCCTCATGTTAAACCCACTGATTCCCCATGTTAAACCCGCTGATTCCCCATGTTCAACCCGCTGATTCCTCATGTTAAACCAACTTATTCCCCATGTTAAACCCCCTGATTCCCCATGTTAAACCCACTGATTCCCCTCTTAAACCCGCTGATTCCTCATGTTAAACCCACTGATTCCCCATGTTAAACCCGCTGATTCCCCATGTTCAACCCGCTGATTCCTCATGTTAAACCCGCTGATTCCCCATGTAAAACCCACTGATTCCCCATGTTAAACCCACTGATTCGCCATGTTAAACGCACTGATTCCCCATGTTAAACCCACTGATTCCCCATGTTAAACCCACTGATTCCCCATGTTAAACCCCCTGATTCCCCATGTTAAACCCACTGATTCCCCTGTTAAACCCGCTGATTCCTCATGTTAAACCCACTGATTCCCCATGTTAAACCCGCTGTTTCCCCATGTTCAACCCGCTGATTCCTCAAGTTAAACCCGCTGATTCCCCATGTAAAACCCACTGATTCCCCATGTTATACCCACTGATTCCCCATGATAAACCCGCTGATTCCCCATGTTAAACCCGATGATTCCCCATGTTAAACCCGCTGATTCCTCATGTTAAACCCACTCTTTCCCCATGTTATACCCACTGATTCCCCATGTTAAACCCGCTGATTCCTCTTGTTAAACCCACTGATTCCTCATGTTAAACCCGATGATTCCTCATGTTTAACCCTAGACTCCTCGTGTTAAAAGTATAGACTCTCCGCGTTAAACGCGCAGTTTCCCAGTATTAAACCGGCTGACTCCCCCCATGAAACCCGCTGACTCCCCTCATAAAATCCATTGAGTCCCCGTGTTTAACCCACTGACTCTCTGTGTTAAAACCGTTGACTCCCAGCATTAAACCCACCGTCTCCCGTTGTTAAACCGGGTAACTCCCAGTGTTAAATCCACTGACACCACGCGTTAAACATGCTGACTCCCTGCGTTAAACTCCTTGTGAAATCCACTGATTCCCCATGTTAAACCCACTGAATCCCCGTATTAAACCCGCTGATTCCCCATGTTAAACCCAGTGATTCCCCCTGGTAAACCCGCTGAATCCCCATGTTAAACCCATTGATTCCTCATGTTAAACCCACTGATTCCCCATGTTAAACCCGCTGATTCCCCATGTTCAACCCGCTGATTCCTCATGTTAAAGCCACTGATTCCCCATGTTAAACCCACTGATTCGCCATGTTATGCCCACTGATTCCCCATGATAAACCCGCTGATTCCCCATGTTAAACCCACTGATTCCCCATGCTAAACCCACTGATTCGCCATGTTATACCCACTGATTCCCCATGATAAACCCGCTGATTCCCCTTGTTAAACGCACTGATTCCCCATGTTAAACCCACTGATTCCCCATGTTAAACCCACTGATTCCCCATGTTAAACCCACTGATTCCCCATGTTAAACCCCCTGATTCCACATGTTAAACCCACTGATTCCCCTGTTAAACCCGCTGATTCCCCATGTTAAACCCGCTGATTCCCCATGTTAAACCCGCTGATTCCCCATGTTAAACCCATTGATTCCCCATGTTAAACCCGCTGATTCCCCATATTAAACCGGCTGATTCCCCATGTTAAACCCACTGAATCCCCATATTAAACCCGCTGATTCCCCATGTTAAACCCACTGATTCCCCCTGGTAAACCCGCTGAATCCACATGTTTAACCCATTGATTCCTCATGTTAAACCCACTGATTCCCCATGTTAAACCCACTGATTCCTCATGTTAAACCCACTGATTCCCCATGTTAAACCCACTGATTCCTCATGTTAAACCCGCTGATTCTCCATGTTAAACTCACTGATTCCTCCTGTTAAACCCGCTGATTCCCCATGTTAAACCCGCTGATACCCCATGTTAAACTCACTGATTCCTCATGTTAAACCCACTGATTCCCCATGTTAAACCCACTGATTCCTCATGTTAAACCCACTGATTCACCATGTTAAACCCGCTGATTCCCCATGTTTAATTCACTGATTCCACATGATAAACCCACTGATTCCTCATGTTAAACCCACTGATTCCTCATGTTAAACCCGCTGATTCCTCATGTTAAACCAACTTATTCCCCATGTTAAAGCCACTGATTCCCCATCTTAAACCCACTGATTCCCCATGTTAAACCCACTGATTCCCCATGTTAAACCCACTGATTCTCCATGTTAAATCCACTGATTCCTCATCTTAAAGCCACTGATTCCCAATGTTAAACCCGCTGACTTCCCATGTTAAACCTTAGACTCCTTGCGTTAAAACTACTGACTCTCCGCTATAAACCTGCATTATCCCAGTATTAAACCCTCTGACTCCCCGCATGAAACCCGCTGACTCCCCACGTTAAATCCATTGACTCCCCACGTTAAAGCCACTGACTCTCTGTGTTAAAACCGTTGACTCCCAGCATTAAACCCGCTGTCTCCCCTTGTTAAACCGGCTAACTCCCAGTGCTAAATCCAACGACACACCGCGTTAAACATGCTGACTCCCTGCGTTAAACTCCGTGGTAAATCCACTGATTCCCCATGTTAAACCCGCTGATCCCCCATGTTAAACCCACTGATTCCCCATGTAAAAACCGCTGATTTCCCATGTTAAAACCGCTGATTCCACGTGTTAAACCCGCTGATTCCCCATGTTAAACCCGCTGATTCCCCATGTTAAACCCACTGATTCCCCATGTTAAACCCGCTGATTCCCCATGTTAAACCCACTGATTCCCCATGTTAAAACCGCTGATTCCCCATGTTAAAACCGCTGATTCCCCATGTTAAACCCACTGATTCCCCATGTTAAACCCACTGATTCCCCATGTTAAACCCGCTGATTCCCCATGTTAAACCCACTGATTCCCCATGCTAAACCCACTGATTCCCCATGTTAAACCCACTGATTCTTCATCTCAAACCCACTGAATCCCCATGTTAAACCCACTGATTCCTCATCTTAAACCCACTGATTCCCCATCTTACACCCACTGATTCCCCATGTTAAACCCGCTGATTCCCCATGTTAAACCCACTGATTCCCCATGTTAAACCCGCTGATTCCCCATGTTAAACCCACTGATTCCCCATGCTAAACCCACTGATTCCCCATGTTAAACCCACTGATTCTTCATCTCAAACCCACTGAATCCCCATGTTAAACCCACTGATTCCTCATCTTAAACCCACTGATTCCCCATCTTACACCCACTGATTCCACATGTTAAACCCACTGATTCTCCATGTTAAGTCCACTGATTCCTCATCTTCATCCCACTGATTCCCAATGTTAAATCCACTGATTCCTCATCTTAATCCCACTGATTCCCAATGTTAAACCCCCTGATTCCTCATATTAAACCCACTGATTCCTCATGTTAAACCCACTGATGCCTCATGTTAAAGCCGCTGATTCCCCATGTTAAACCCGCTGATTCCCCATGTTCAACCCAATGATTCCCCATGTTAAACCCACTGATTCCCCATGTTAAACCCACTGATTCCCCTAGTTAAACGCACTGATTCCCAATGTTAAACCCACTGATTCCCCTTGTTAAGCCCACTGATTCCCCATGTTAAACCCCCTAATTCCCCATGTTAAACCCCCTGATTCCTCATGTTAAACCCACTGATTCCACTGTTAAACCCGCTGATTCCTCATATTAAACCCACTGATTCCCCATGTTAAACCCACTGATTCCTCATGTTAAACCCGCTGATTCCTCATGTTAAACCAACTTATTCCCCATGTTAAACCCCCTGATTCCCCATGTTAAACCCACTGATTCCCCTCTTAAACCCGCTGATTCCTCATGTTAAACCCACTGATTCCCCATGTTAAACCCGCTGATTCCCCATGTTCAACCCGCTGATTCCTCATGTTAAACCAACTTATTCCCCATGTTAAACCCCCTGATTCCCCATGTTAAACCCACTGATTCCCCTCTTAAACCCGCTGATTCCTCATGTTAAACCCACTGATTCCCCATGTTAAACCCGCTGATTCCCCATGTTCAACCCGCTGATTCCTCATGTTAAACCCGCTGATTCCCCATGTAAAACCCACTGATTCCCCATGTTAAACCCACTGATTCGCCATGTTAAACGCACTGATTCCCCATGTTAAACCCACTGATTCCCCATGTTAAACCCACTGATTCCCCATGTTAAACCCCCTGATTCCCCATGTTAAACCCACTGATTCCCCTGTTAAACCCGCTGATTCCTCATGTTAAACCCACTGATTCCCCATGTTAAACCCGCTGATTCCCCATGTTCAACCCGCTGATTCCTCAAGTTAAACCCGCTGATTCCCCATGTAAAACCCACTGATTCCCCATGTTATACCCACTGATTCCCCATGATAAACCCGCTGATTCCCCATGTTAAACCCGATGATTCCCCATGTTAAACCCGCTGATTCCTCATGTTAAACCCACTCTTTCCCCATGTTATACCCACTGATTCCCCATGTTAAACCCGCTGATTCCTCTTGTTAAACCCACTGATTCCTCATGTTAAACCCGATGATTCCTCATGTTTAACCCTAGACTCCTCGTGTTAAAAGTATAGACTCTCCGCGTTAAACGCGCAGTTTCCCAGTATTAAACCGGCTGACTCCCCCCATGAAACCCGCTGACTCCCCTCATAAAATCCATTGAGTCCCCGTGTTTAACCCACTGACTCTCTGTGTTAAAACCGTTGACTCCCAGCATTAAACCCACCGTCTCCCGTTGTTAAACCGGGTAACTCCCAGTGTTAAATCCACTGACACCACGCGTTAAACATGCTGACTCCCTGCGTTAAACTCCTTGTGAAATCCACTGATTCCCCATGTTAAACCCACTGAATCCCCGTATTAAACCCGCTGATTCCCCATGTTAAACCCAGTGATTCCCCCTGGTAAACCCGCTGAATCCCCATGTTAAACCCATTGATTCCTCATGTTAAACCCACTGATTCCCCATGTTAAACCCGCTGATTCCCCATGTTCAACCCGCTGATTCCTCATGTTAAAGCCACTGATTCCCCATGTTAAACCCACTGATTCGCCATGTTATGCCCACTGATTCCCCATGATAAACCCGCTGATTCCCCATGTTAAACCCACTGATTCCCCATGCTAAACCCACTGATTCGCCATGTTATACCCACTGATTCCCCATGATAAACCCGCTGATTCCCCTTGTTAAACGCACTGATTCCCCATGTTAAACCCACTGATTCCCCATGTTAAACCCACTGATTCCCCATGTTAAACCCACTGATTCCCCATGTTAAACCCCCTGATTCCACATGTTAAACCCACTGATTCCCCTGTTAAACCCGCTGATTCCCCATGTTAAACCCGCTGATTCCCCATGTTAAACCCGCTGATTCCCCATGTTAAACCCATTGATTCCCCATGTTAAACCCGCTGATTCCCCATATTAAACCGGCTGATTCCCCATGTTAAACCCACTGAATCCCCATATTAAACCCGCTGATTCCCCATGTTAAACCCACCGATTCCCAATGGTAAACCCGCTGAATCCACATGTTTAACCCATTGATTCCTCATGTTAAACCCACTGATTCCCCATGTTAAACCCACTGATTCCTCATGTTAAACCCACTGATTCCCCATGTTAAACCCACTGATTCCTCATGTTAAACCCGCTGATTCTCCATGTTAAACTCACTGATTCCTCCTGTTAAACCCGCTGATTCCCCATGTTAAACCCGCTGATACCCCATGTTAAACTCACTGATTCCTCATGTTAAACCCACTGATTCCCCATGTTAAACCCACTGATTCCTCATGTTAAACCCACTGATTCACCATGTTAAACCCGCTGATTCCCCATGTTAAATTCACTGATTCCACATGATAAACCCACTGATTCCTCATGTTAAACCCACTGATTCCTCATGTTAAACCCACTGATTCCCCATGTTAAACCCACTGATTCCCCATGTTAAACCCACTGATTCCTAATGTTAAACCCACTGATTCCCCATGTTAAACCCACTTATTCCTCATCTCAAACCCACTGAATCCCCATGTTAAACCCACGGATTCCTTATTTTAAACCCACTGATTCCCCATCTTACACCCACTGATTCCACATGTTAAACCCGCTTATTCCTCATATTAAACCCACTGATTCCCCATGTTAAACCCACTGATTCTCCATGTTAAGTCCACTGATTCCTCATCTTAGTCCCACTGATTCCCAATGTTAAACCCCCTGCTTCCTCATATTAAACCCACTGATTCCTCATGTTAAACCCACTGATTCCTCATGTTACACCCGCTGATTCCCCATGTTAAACCCGCTGATTCCCCATGTTCAACCCACTGATTCCCCATGTTAAACCCCCTGATTCCCCATGTTAAACCCCCGATTCCCCATGTTAAACCCACTGATTCCCCTGTTAAACCCGCTGATTCCTCATGTTAAACCCACTGATTCCCCATGTTAAACCCACTGATTCCTCATGTTAAACCCGCTGATTCCTCATGTTAAACCAACTTATTCCCCATGTTAAAGCCACTGATTCCCCATGTTAAACCCACTCATTCCCCACGTAAAACCCACTGATTCCCCATGTTAAACCCGCTAAATCCCAATGTTATAGACAATGTCTCCCCTTATTATAGCCGCTGACTCTCCGCGTTAAATCCGCAGACTCCCCGCTTTATGCCATCTGACTCTCTGCTTTAAACCCCCTGACTCTGCACCTGTAACCCACTGACCCTCTGTGTTAAACCCACAGACTCCCTGTGCCAATCCTGCATGACTCATTGTGTTAAACCGACAGAATCCCCGTGTTTAACGTGCTGACACCCCGCGTTAAACCCCAGACTCCCCACGTTAAAATTGCTGACTCTCTGCGTTAAACCCGCTGACTGCCCGTGTTAAGCCAGCTGACTCTCTGCATTAATCCCTCTGACTATTCACCTGAAACCCGCTGCCTCTCCGTGTTAAACCGACAGAATCCCCACGTTAAACCCGCTGACTCCCCATGTTAAACCCCAGACTCCTCGCATTAAAACTGCTGACTCTCCACGTTAAACCCACAGAATCCCTACGTTAAACCCGCTGACTCCCCATGTTAAACCCCAGACTCCTCGCGTTAAAACTGCTGACTCTCCGCGTTAAACCCACAGTCTCCCAGTATTAAACCCTCTGACTCCCCGCATGAAACCCGCTGACTCCCCACGATAAATCCATTGAGTCCCCGTGTTAAAGCCACTGATTCCCCATGTTAAACCCACTGATTCCCCATGTTAAACCCACTGATTCCCCATGTTAAACCCACTGATTCCTCATCTCAAACCCACTGATTCCCCATGTTAAACATACTGATTCCTCATCTCAAACCCACTGAATCCCCATCTTAAACCCACTGATTCCCCATGTTAAACCCACTGATTCCCCATGTTAAACCCACTGATTCCCCATGTTAAACCCACTGATTCCTCATCTCAAACCCACTGATTCCCCATGTTAAACATACTGATTCCTCATCTCAAACCCACTGAATCCCCATGTTAAACCCACTGATTCCCCATGTTAAACCCACTGATTCCCCATGTTAAACCCACTGATTCTCCATGTTAAATCCACTGATTCCTCATCTTAAAGCCACTGATTCCCAATGTTAAACCCGCTGACTTCCCATGTTAAACCTTAGACTCCTTGCGTTAAAACTACTGACTCTCCGCTATAAACCTGCATTATCCCAGTATTAAACCCTCTGACTCCCCGCATGAAACCCGCTGACTCCCCACGTTAAATCCATTGACTCCCCACGTTAAAGCCACTGACTCTCTGTGTTAAAACCGTTGACTCCCAGCATTAAACCCGCTGTCTCCCCTTGTTAAACCGGCTAACTCCCAGTGCTAAATCCAACGACACACCGCGTTAAACATGCTGACTCCCTGCGTTAAACTCCGTGGTAAATCCACTGATTCCCCATGTTAAACCCGCTGATCCCCCATGTTAAACCCAATGATTCCCCATGTAAAGACCGCTGATTTCCCATGTTAAAACCGCTGATTCCACGTGTTAAACCCGCTGATTCCCCATGTTAAACCCGCTGATTCCCCATGTTAAACCCACTGATTCCCCATGTTGAACCCGCTGATTCCCCATGTTAAACCCACTGATTTCCCATGTTAAAACCGCTGATTCCCCATGTTAAAACCGCTGATTCCCCATGATAAACCCACTGATTCCCCATGTTAAACCCACTGATTCCCCATGTTAAACCCACTGATTCCCCATGTTAAACCCACTGATTCCCCATGCTAAACCCACTGATTCCCCATGTTAAACCCACTGATTCTTCATCTCAAACCCACTGAATCCCCATGTTAAACCCACTGATTCCTCATCTTAAACCCACTGATTCCCCATCTTACACCCACTGATTCCCCATGTTAAACCCGCTGATTCCCCATATTAAACCGGCTGATTCCCCATGTTAAACCCACTGAATCCCCATATTAAACCCACTGATTCCCCATGTTAAACCCGTTGATTCCCCATGTTAATCGCACTGATTCCCCATGTTAAACCCGCTGCCTCACCATGATAAACCCGCTGTTTCCCCATGTTAAATCTACTGATTCCTCCTGTTAAACCCACTGAATCCCCATGTTAAACCCACTGATTCGCCATGTTAAACCCACTGATTCCTCATGTTAAACCCACTGATTCCCCATGTTAAAGTCGCTGATTCCCCATGCTAAACCCACTGATTCTACCCGTTAAACCCGCTGATTCTCCATGTTAAACTCACTGATTCCTCCTGTTAAACCCGCTGATTCCCCATGTTAAACCCGCTGATACCCCATGTTAAACGCACTGATTCCTCATGTTAAACCCACTGATTCCCCATGTTAAACCCACTGATTCCTCATTTTAAACCCGCTGATTCTCCATGTTAAACTCACTGATTCCTCCTGTTAAACCCGCTGATTCCCCATGTTAAACCCGCTGATACCCCATGTTAAACTCACTGATTCCTCATGTTAAACCCACTGATTCCCCATGTTAAACCCACTGATTCCTCATGTTAAACCCACTGATTCAGCATGTTAAACCCGCTGATTCCCCATGTTAAATTCACTGATTCCACATGATAAACCCACTGATTCATCATGTTAAACCCACTGATTCCTCATGTTAAACCCACTGATTCCCCATGTTAAACCCCCTGATTCCCCATGTTAAACCCACTGATTCCCCTCTTAAACCCGCTGATTCCTCATGTTAAACCCACTGATTCCCCATGTTAAACCCGCTGATTCCCCATGTTCAACCCGCTGATTCCTCATGTTAAACCCGCTGATTCCCCATGTAAAACCCACTGATTCCCCATGTTAAACCCACTGATTCGCCATGTTAAACGCACTGATTCCCCATGTTAAACCCACTGATTCCCCATGTTAAACCCACTGATTCCCCATGTTAAACCCCCCTGATTCCCCATGTTAAACCCACTGATTCCCCTGTTAAACCCGCTGATTCCTCATGTTAAACCCACTGATTCCCCATGTTAAACCCGCTGATTCCCCATGTTCAACCCGCTGATTCCTCAAGTTAAACCCGCTGATTCCCCATGTAAAACCCACTGATTCCCCATGTTATACCCACTGATTCCCCATGATAAACCCGCTGATTCCCCATGTTAAACCCGATGATTCCCCATGTTAAACCCGCTGATTCCTCATGTTAAACCCACTCTTTCCCCATGTTATACCCACTGATTCCCCATGTTAAACCCGCTGATTCCTCTTGTTAAACCCACTGATTCCTCATGTTAAACCCGATGATTCCTCATGTTTAACCCTAGACTCCTCGTGTTAAAAGTATAGACTCTCCGCGTTAAACGCGCAGTTTCCCAGTATTAAACCGGCTGACTCCCCCCATGAAACCCGCTGACTCCCCTCATAAAATCCATTGAGTCCCCGTGTTTAACCCACTGACTCTCTGTGTTAAAACCGTTGACTCCCAGCATTAAACCCACCGTCTCCCGTTGTTAAACCGGGTAACTCCCAGTGTTAAATCCACTGACACCACGCGTTAAACATGCTGACTCCCTGCGTTAAACTCCTTGTGAAATCCACTGATTCCCCATGTTAAACCCACTGAATCCCCGTATTAAACCCGCTGATTCCCCATGTTAAACCCAGTGATTCCCCCTGGTAAACCCGCTGAATCCCCATGTTAAACCCATTGATTCCTCATGTTAAACCCACTGATTCCCCATGTTAAACCCGCTGATTCCCCATGTTCAACCCGCTGATTCCTCATGTTAAAGCCACTGATTCCCCATGTTAAACCCACTGATTCGCCATGTTATGCCCACTGATTCCCCATGATAAACCCGCTGATTCCCCATGTTAAACCCACTGATTCCCCATGCTAAACCCACTGATTCGCCATGTTATACCCACTGATTCCCCATGATAAACCCGCTGATTCCCCTTGTTAAACGCACTGATTCCCCATGTTAAACCCACTGATTCCCCATGTTAAACCCACTGATTCCCCATGTTAAACCCACTGATTCCCCATGTTAAACCCCCTGATTCCACATGTTAAACCCACTGATTCCTTTAAACCTGTTAAACCCGCTGATTCCCCATGTTAAACCCGCTGATTCCCCATGTTAAACCCGCTGATTCCCCATGTTAAACCCATTGATTCCCCATGTTAAACCCGCTGATTCCCCATATTAAACCGGCTGATTCCCCATGTTAAACCCACTGAATCCCCATATTAAACCCGCTGATTCCCCATGTTAAACCCACTGATTCCCCCTGGTAAACGCGCTGAATCCACATGTTTAACCCATTGATTCCTCATGTTAAACCCACTGATTCCCCATGTTAAACCCACTGATTCCTCATGTTAAACCCACTGATTCCCCATGTTAAACCCACTGATTCCTCATGTTAAACCCGCTGATTCTCCATGTTAAACTCACTGATTCCTCCTGTTAAACCCGCTGATTCCCCATGTTAAACCCGCTGATACCCCATGTTAAACTCACTGATTCCTCATGTTAAACCCACTGATTCCCCATGTTAAACCCACTGATTCCTCATGTTAAACCCACTGATTCACCATGTTAAACCCGCTGATTCCCCATGTTAAATTCACTGATTCCACATGATAAACCCACTGATTCCTCATGTTAAACCCACTGATTCCTCATGTTAAACCCACTGATTCCCCATGTTAAACCCACTGATTCCCCATGTTAAACCCACTGATTCCTAATGTTAAACCCACTGATTCCCCATGTTAAACCCACTTATTCCTCATCTCAAACCCACTGAATCCCCATGTTAAACCCACGGATTCCTTATTTTAAACCCACTGATTCCCCATCTTACACCCACTGATTCCACATGTTAAACCCGCTTATTCCTCATATTAAACCCACTGATTCCCCATGTTAAACCCACTGATTCTCCATGCCACTGATTCCTCATCTTAGTCCCACTGATTCCCAATGTTAAACCCCCTGCTTCCTCATATTAAACCCACTGATTCCTCATGTTAAACCCACTGATTCCTCATGTTACACCCGCTGATTCCCCATGTTAAACCCGCTGATTCCCCATGTTCAACCCACTGATTCCCCATGTTAAACCCCCTGATTCCCCATGTTAAACCCCCGATTCCCCATGTTAAACCCACTGATTCCCCTGTTAAACCCGCTGATTCCTCATGTTAAACCCACTGATTCCCCATGTTAAACCCACTGATTCCTCATGTTAAACCCGCTGATTCCTCATGTTAAACCAACTTATTCCCCATGTTAAAGCCACTGATTCCCCATGTTAAACCCACTCATTCCCCACGTAAAACCCACTGATTCCCCATGTTAAACCCGCTAAATCCCAATGTTATAGACAATGTCTCCCCTTATTATAGCCGCTGACTCTCCGCGTTAAATCCGCAGACTCCCCGCTTTATGCCATCTGACTCTCTGCTTTAAACCCCCTGACTCTGCACCTGTAACCCACTGACCCTCTGTGTTAAACCCACAGACTCCCTGTGCCAATCCTGCATGACTCATTGTGTTAAACCGACAGAATCCCCGTGTTTAACGTGCTGACACCCCGCGTTAAACCCCAGACTCCCCACGTTAAAATTGCTGACTCTCTGCGTTAAACCCGCTGACTGCCCGTGTTAAGCCAGCTGACTCTCTGCATTAATCCCTCTGACTATTCACCTGAAACCCGCTGCCTCTCCGTGTTAAACCGACAGAATCCCCACGTTAAACCCGCTGACTCCCCATGTTAAACCCCAGACTCCTCGCATTAAAACTGCTGACTCTCCACGTTAAACCCACAGAATCCCTACGTTAAACCCGCTGACTCCCCATGTTAAACCCCAGACTCCTCGCGTTAAAACTGCTGACTCTCCGCGTTAAACCCACAGTCTCCCAGTATTAAACCCTCTGACTCCCCGCATGAAACCCGCTGACTCCCCACGATAAATCCATTGAGTCCCCGTGTTAAAGCCACTGATTCCCCATGTTAAACCCACTGATTCCCCATGTTAAACCCACTGATTCCCCATGTTAAACCCACTGATTCCTCATCTCAAACCCACTGATTCCCCATGTTAAACATACTGATTCCTCATCTCAAACCCACTGAATCCCCATCTTAAACCCACTGATTCCCCATGTTAAACCCACTGATTCCCCATGTTAAACCCACTGATTCCCCATGTTAAACCCACTGATTCCTCATCTCAAACCCACTGATTCCCCATGTTAAACATACTGATTCCTCATCTCAAACCCACTGAATCCCCATCTTAAACCCACTGATTCCCCATGTTAAACCCACTGATTTCCCCATGTTAAACCCACTGATTCCCCATGTTAAACCCACTGATTCCTCATCTCAAACCCACTGATTCCCCATGTTAAACATACTGATTCCTCATCTCAAACCCACTGAATCCCCATCTTAAACCCACTGATTCCCCATGTTAAACCCACTGATTCCCCATGTTAAACCCACTGATTCTCCATGTTAAATCCACTGATTCCTCATCTTAAAGCCACTGATTCCCAATGTTAAACCCGCTGACTTCCCATGTTAAACCTTAGACTCCTTGCGTTAAAACTACTGACTCTCCGCTATAAACCTGCATTATCCCAGTATTA